>NW_026061157.1:0-21772 GCF_929443795.1 Astur gentilis
CTGTGGGAGAAGGAGCCGTAAGTTTGCCTTTTCAGAAAAAAGCTTCTGCCGAGAGCGAGCACCGTGACATGCTGAGTCTCTGGGAAAGCAGAGATCCCCAAAGCTGTTGTGCCTGTGGATAGGCTGCAGAGGGATAGTGAAAAACTGCATTAGTTTTCAGGGCTGGCACCTTCCCTGTGGGAGAAGGAGCCGTAAGTTTGCCTTTTCAGAAAAAAGCTTCTGCCGAGAGCGAGCACCGTGACATGCTGAGTCTCTGGGAAAGCAGAGATCCCCAAAGCTGTTGTGCCTGTGGATAGGCTGCAGAGGGATAGTGAAAAACTGCATTAGTTTTCAGGGCTGGCACCTTCCCTGTGGGAGAAGGAGCCGTAAGTTTGCCTTTTCAGAAAAAAGCTTCTGCCGAGAGCGAGCACCGTGACATGCTGAGTCTCTGGGAAAGCAGAGATCCCCAAAGCTGTTGTGCCTGTGGATAGGCTGCAGAGGGATAGTGAAAAACTGCATTAGTTTTCAGGGCTGGCACCTTCCCTGTGGGAGAAGGAGCCGTAAGTTTGCCTTTTCAGAAAAAAGCTTCTGCCGAGAGCGAGCACCGTGACATGCTGAGTCTCTGGGAAAGCAGAGATCCCCAAAGCTGTTGTGCCTGTGGATAGGCTGCAGAGGGATAGTGAATACCAGCAAGATCTTTCAGGGCTAGCACCTTCCTTGTGGGAGAAGGAGCCACACTTTTGCCTTCTCAGAAAAAGCTTCTGCCGAGAACGAGCACCGTGACATGCTGAGTCTCTGGGAAAGCAGAGATCCCAAAAGCTGTTGTGCCTGTGGATAGGCTGCAGAGGGATAGTGAAAAACTGCATTAGTTTTCAGGGCTGGCACCTTCCCTGTGGGAGAAGGAGCCGTAAGTTTGCCTTTTCAGAAAAAAGCTTCTGCCGAGAGCGAGCACCGTGACATGCTGAGTCTCTGGGAAAGCAGAGATCCCCAAAGCTGTTGTGCCTGTGGATAGGCTGCAGAGGGATAGTGAAAAACTGCATTAGTTTTCAGGGCTGGCACCTTCCCTGTGGGAGAAGGAGCCGTAAGTTTGCCTTTTCAGAAAAAAGCTTCTGCCGAGAGCGAGCACCGTGACATGCTGAGTCTCTGGGAAAGCAGAGATCCCCAAAGCTGTTGTGCCTGTGGATAGGCTGCAGAGGGATAGTGAAAAACTGCATTAGTTTTCAGGGCTGGCACCTTCCCTGTGGGAGAAGGAGCCGTAAGTTTGCCTTTTCAGAAAAAAGCTTCTGCCGAGAGCGAGCACCGTGACATGCTGAGTCTCTGGGAAAGCAGAGATCCCCAAAGCTGTTGTGCCTGTGGATAGGCTGCAGAGGGATAGTGAATACCAGCAAGATCTTTCAGGGCTAGCACCTTCCTTGTGGGAGAAGGAGCCACACTTTTGCCTTCTCAGAAAAAGCTTCTGCCGAGAACGAGCACCGTGACATGCTGAGTCTCTGGGAAAGCAGAGATCCCCAAAGCTGTTGTGCCTGTGGATAGGCTGCAGAGGGATAGTGAAAAACTGCATTAGTTTTCAGGGCTGGCACCTTCCCTGTGGGAGAAGGAGCCGTAAGTTTGCCTTTTCAGAAAAAAGCTTCTGCCGAGAGCGAGCACCGTGACATGCTGAGTCTCTGGGAAAGCAGAGATCCCCAAAGCTGTTGTGCCTGTGGATAGGCTGCAGAGGGATAGTGAAAAACTGCATTAGTTTTCAGGGCTGGCACCTTCCCTGTGGGAGAAGGAGCCGTAAGTTTGCCTTTTCAGAAAAAAGCTTCTGCCGAGAGCGAGCACCGTGACATGCTGAGTCTCTGGGAAAGCAGAGATCCCCAAAGCTGTTGTGCCTGTGGATAGGCTGCAGAGGGATAGTGAAAAACTGCATTAGTTTTCAGGGCTGGCACCTTCCCTGTGGGAGAAGGAGCCGTAAGTTTGCCTTTTCAGAAAAAAGCTTCTGCCGAGAGCGAGCACCGTGACATGCTGAGTCTCTGGGAAAGCAGAGATCCCCAAAGCTGTTGTGCCTGTGGATAGGCTGCAGAGGGATAGTGAAAAACTGCATTAGTTTTCAGGGCTGGCACCTTCCCTGTGGGAGAAGGAGCCGTAAGTTTGCCTTTTCAGAAAAAAGCTTCTGCCGAGAGCGAGCACCGTGACATGCTGAGTCTCTGGGAAAGCAGAGATCCCCAAAGCTGTTGTGCCTGTGGATAGGCTGCAGAGGGATAGTGAAAAACTGCATTAGTTTTCAGGGCTGGCACCTTCCCTGTGGGAGAAGGAGCCGTAAGTTTGCCTTTTCAGAAAAAAGCTTCTGCCGAGAGCGAGCACCGTGACATGCTGAGTCTCTGGGAAAGCAGAGATCCCCAAAGCTGTTGTGCCTGTGGATAGGCTGCAGAGGGATAGTGAAAAACTGCATTAGTTTTCAGGGCTGGCACCTTCCCTGTGGGAGAAGGAGCCGTAAGTTTGCCTTTTCAGAAAAAAGCTTCTGCCGAGAGCGAGCACCGTGACATGCTGAGTCTCTGGGAAAGCAGAGATCCCCAAAGCTGTTGTGCCTGTGGATAGGCTGCAGAGGGATAGTGAAAAACTGCATTAGTTTTCAGGGCTGGCACCTTCCCTGTGGGAGAAGGAGCCGTAAGTTTGCCTTTTCAGAAAAAAGCTTCTGCCGAGAGCGAGCACCGTGACATGCTGAGTCTCTGGGAAAGCAGAGATCCCCAAAGCTGTTGTGCCTGTGGATAGGCTGCAGAGGGATAGTGAAAAACTGCATTAGTTTTCAGGGCTGGCACCTTCCCTGTGGGAGAAGGAGCCGTAAGTTTGCCTTTTCAGAAAAAAGCTTCTGCCGAGAGCGAGCACCGTGACATGCTGAGTCTCTGGGAAAGCAGAGATCCCCAAAGCTGTTGTGCCTGTGGATAGGCTGCAGAGGGATAGTGAAAAACTGCATTAGTTTTCAGGGCTGGCACCTTCCCTGTGGGAGAAGGAGCCGTAAGTTTGCCTTTTCAGAAAAAAGCTTCTGCCGAGAGCGAGCACCGTGACATGCTGAGTCTCTGGGAAAGCAGAGATCCCCAAAGCTGTTGTGCCTGTGGATAGGCTGCAGAGGGATAGTGAAAAACTGCATTAGTTTTCAGGGCTGGCACCTTCCCTGTGGGAGAAGGAGCCGTAAGTTTGCCTTTTCAGAAAAAAGCTTCTGCCGAGAGCGAGCACCGTGACATGCTGAGTCTCTGGGAAAGCAGAGATCCCCAAAGCTGTTGTGCCTGTGGATAGGCTGCAGAGGGATAGTGAAAAACTGCATTAGTTTTCAGGGCTGGCACCTTCCCTGTGGGAGAAGGAGCCGTAAGTTTGCCTTTTCAGAAAAAAGCTTCTGCCGAGAGCGAGCACCGTGACATGCTGAGTCTCTGGGAAAGCAGAGATCCCCAAAGCTGTTGTGCCTGTGGATAGGCTGCAGAGGGATAGTGAAAAACTGCATTAGTTTTCAGGGCTGGCACCTTCCCTGTGGGAGAAGGAGCCGTAAGTTTGCCTTTTCAGAAAAAAGCTTCTGCCGAGAGCGAGCACCGTGACATGCTGAGTCTCTGGGAAAGCAGAGATCCCCAAAGCTGTTGTGCCTGTGGATAGGCTGCAGAGGGATAGTGAAAAACTGCATTAGTTTTCAGGGCTGGCACCTTCCCTGTGGGAGAAGGAGCCGTAAGTTTGCCTTTTCAGAAAAAAGCTTCTGCCGAGAGCGAGCACCGTGACATGCTGAGTCTCTGGGAAAGCAGAGATCCCCAAAGCTGTTGTGCCTGTGGATAGGCTGCAGAGGGATAGTGAAAAACTGCATTAGTTTTCAGGGCTGGCACCTTCCCTGTGGGAGAAGGAGCCGTAAGTTTGCCTTTTCAGAAAAAAGCTTCTGCCGAGAGCGAGCACCGTGACATGCTGAGTCTCTGGGAAAGCAGAGATCCCCAAAGCTGTTGTGCCTGTGGATAGGCTGCAGAGGGATAGTGAAAAACTGCATTAGTTTTCAGGGCTGGCACCTTCCCTGTGGGAGAAGGAGCCGTAAGTTTGCCTTTTCAGAAAAAAGCTTCTGCCGAGAGCGAGCACCGTGACATGCTGAGTCTCTGGGAAAGCAGAGATCCCCAAAGCTGTTGTGCCTGTGGATAGGCTGCAGAGGGATAGTGAAAAACTGCATTAGTTTTCAGGGCTGGCACCTTCCCTGTGGGAGAAGGAGCCGTAAGTTTGCCTTTTCAGAAAAAAGCTTCTGCCGAGAGCGAGCACCGTGACATGCTGAGTCTCTGGGAAAGCAGAGATCCCAAAAGCTGTTGTGCCTGTGGATAGGCTGCAGAGGGATAGTGAAAAACTGCATTAGTTTTCAGGGCTGGCACCTTCCCTGTGGGAGAAGGAGCCGTAAGTTTGCCTTTTCAGAAAAAAGCTTCTGCCGAGAGCGAGCACCGTGACATGCTGAGTCTCTGGGAAAGCAGAGATCCCCAAAGCTGTTGTGCCTGTGGATAGGCTGCAGAGGGATAGTGAAAAACTGCATTAGTTTTCAGGGCTGGCACCTTCCCTGTGGGAGAAGGAGCCGTAAGTTTGCCTTTTCAGAAAAAAGCTTCTGCCGAGAACGAGCACCGTGACATGCTGAGTCTCTGGGAAAGCAGAGATCCCCAAAGCTGTTGTGCCTTTGGATAGGCTGCAGAGGGATAGTGAAAAACTGCATTAGTTTTCAGGGCTGGCACCTTCCCTGTGGGAGAAGGAGCCGTAAGTTTGCCTTTTCAGAAAAAAGCTTCTGCCGAGAGCGAGCACCGTGACATGCTGAGTCTCTGGGAAAGCAGAGATCCCCAAAGCTGTTGTGCCTGTGGATAGGCTGCAGAGGGATAGTGAAAAACTGCATTAGTTTTCAGGGCTGGCACCTTCCCTGTGGGAGAAGGAGCCGTAAGTTTGCCTTTTCAGAAAAAAGCTTCTGCCGAGAGCGAGCACCGTGACATGCTGAGTCTCTGGGAAAGCAGAGATCCCCAAAGCTGTTGTGCCTGTGGATAGGCTGCAGAGGGATAGTGAAAAACTGCATTAGTTTTCAGGGCTGGCACCTTCCCTGTGGGAGAAGGAGCCGTAAGTTTGCCTTTTCAGAAAAAAGCTTCTGCCGAGAGCGAGCACCGTGACATGCTGAGTCTCTGGGAAAGCAGAGATCCCAAAAGCTGTTGTGCCTGTGGATAGGCTGCAGAGGGATAGTGAAAAACTGCATTAGTTTTCAGGGCTGGCACCTTCCCTGTGGGAGAAGGAGCCGTAAGTTTGCCTTTTCAGAAAAAAGCTTCTGCCGAGAGCGAGCACCGTGACATGCTGAGTCTCTGGGAAAGCAGAGATCCCAAAAGCTGTTGTGCCTGTGGATAGGCTGCAGAGGGATAGTTAATACCAGCAAGATCTTTCAGGGCTAGCACCTTCCTTGTGGGAGAAGGAGCCACACTTTTGCCTTCTCAGAAAAAGCTTCTGCCGAGAACGAGCACCGTGACATGCTGAGTCTCTGGGATAGCAGAGATCCCCAGTGCTGCTGCGGCTAAAGGATCCCCAGTGCTGTTGTGCCTGTGGATAGGCTGAAGGTGGCGTTGAAGACCACAAATTCTTTCAGGCCTGGCACTTGCCTTGCTGGAGAAGGAGCCAGACGTTTGCCTTTTCAGAAAAAAGCTTCTGCCGAGAGCGAGCACCGTGACATGCTGAGTCTCTGGGAAAGCAGAGATCCCCAAAGCTGTTGTGCCTGTGGATAGGCTGCAGAGGGATAGTGAAAAACTGCATTAGTTTTCAGGGCTGGCACCTTCCCTGTGGGAGAAGGAGCCGTAAGTTTGCCTTTTCAGAAAAAAGCTTCTGCCGAGAGCGAGCACCGTGACATGCTGAGTCTCTGGGAAAGCAGAGATCCCCAAAGCTGTTGTGCCTGTGGATAGGCTGCAGAGGGATAGTGAATACCAGCAAGATCTTTCAGGGCTAGCACCTTCCTTGTGGGAGAAGGAGCCACACTTTTGCCTTCTCAGAAAAAGCTTCTGCCGAGAACGAGCACCGTGACATGCTGAGTCTCTGGGAAAGCAGAGATCCCAAAAGCTGTTGTGCCTGTGGATAGGCTGCAGAGGGATAGTGAAAAACTGCATTAGTTTTCAGGGCTGGCACCTTCCCTGTGGGAGAAGGAGCCGTAAGTTTGCCTTTTCAGAAAAAAGCTTCTGCCGAGAGCGAGCACCGTGACATGCTGAGTCTCTGGGAAAGCAGAGATCCCCAAAGCTGTTGTGCCTGTGGATAGGCTGCAGAGGGATAGTGAAAAACTGCATTAGTTTTCAGGGCTGGCACCTTCCCTGTGGGAGAAGGAGCCGTAAGTTTGCCTTTTCAGAAAAAAGCTTCTGCCGAGAGCGAGCACCGTGACATGCTGAGTCTCTGGGAAAGCAGAGATCCCCAAAGCTGTTGTGCCTGTGGATAGGCTGCAGAGGGATAGTGAATACCAGCAAGATCTTTCAGGGCTAGCACCTTCCTTGTGGGAGAAGGAGCCACACTTTTGCCTTCTCAGAAAAAGCTTCTGCCGAGAACGAGCACCGTGACATGCTGAGTCTCTGGGAAAGCAGAGATCCCCAAAGCTGTTGTGCCTGTGGATAGGCTGCAGAGGGATAGTGAAAAACTGCATTAGTTTTCAGGGCTGGCACCTTCCCTGTGGGAGAAGGAGCCGTAAGTTTGCCTTTTCAGAAAAAAGCTTCTGCCGAGAGCGAGCACCGTGACATGCTGAGTCTCTGGGAAAGCAGAGATCCCCAAAGCTGTTGTGCCTGTGGATAGGCTGCAGAGGGATAGTGAAAAACTGCATTAGTTTTCAGGGCTGGCACCTTCCCTGTGGGAGAAGGAGCCGTAAGTTTGCCTTTTCAGAAAAAAGCTTCTGCCGAGAGCGAGCACCGTGACATGCTGAGTCTCTGGGAAAGCAGAGATCCCCAAAGCTGTTGTGCCTGTGGATAGGCTGCAGAGGGATAGTGAAAAACTGCATTAGTTTTCAGGGCTGGCACCTTCCCTGTGGGAGAAGGAGCCGTAAGTTTGCCTTTTCAGAAAAAAGCTTCTGCCGAGAGCGAGCACCGTGACATGCTGAGTCTCTGGGAAAGCAGAGATCCCCAAAGCTGTTGTGCCTGTGGATAGGCTGCAGAGGGATAGTGAAAAACTGCATTAGTTTTCAGGGCTGGCACCTTCCCTGTGGGAGAAGGAGCCGTAAGTTTGCCTTTTCAGAAAAAAGCTTCTGCCGAGAGCGAGCACCGTGACATGCTGAGTCTCTGGGAAAGCAGAGATCCCCAAAGCTGTTGTGCCTGTGGATAGGCTGCAGAGGGATAGTGAAAAACTGCATTAGTTTTCAGGGCTGGCACCTTCCCTGTGGGAGAAGGAGCCGTAAGTTTGCCTTTTCAGAAAAAAGCTTCTGCCGAGAGCGAGCACCGTGACATGCTGAGTCTCTGGGAAAGCAGAGATCCCCAAAGCTGTTGTGCCTGTGGATAGGCTGCAGAGGGATAGTGAAAAACTGCATTAGTTTTCAGGGCTGGCACCTTCCCTGTGGGAGAAGGAGCCGTAAGTTTGCCTTTTCAGAAAAAAGCTTCTGCCGAGAGCGAGCACCGTGACATGCTGAGTCTCTGGGAAAGCAGAGATCCCCAAAGCTGTTGTGCCTGTGGATAGGCTGCAGAGGGATAGTGAATACCAGCAAGATCTTTCAGGGCTAGCACCTTCCTTGTGGGAGAAGGAGCCACACTTTTGCCTTCTCAGAAAAAGCTTCTGCCGAGAACGAGCACCGTGACATGCTGAGTCTCTGGGAAAGCAGAGATCCCAAAAGCTGTTGTGCCTGTGGATAGGCTGCAGAGGGATAGTGAAAAACTGCATTAGTTTTCAGGGCTGGCACCTTCCCTGTGGGAGAAGGAGCCGTAAGTTTGCCTTTTCAGAAAAAAGCTTCTGCCGAGAGCGAGCACCGTGACATGCTGAGTCTCTGGGAAAGCAGAGATCCCAAAAGCTGTTGTGCCTGTGGATAGGCTGCAGAGGGATAGTGAAAAACTGCATTAGTTTTCAGGGCTGGCACCTTCCCTGTGGGAGAAGGAGCCGTAAGTTTGCCTTTTCAGAAAAAAGCTTCTGCCGAGAGCGAGCACCGTGACATGCTGAGTCTCTGGGAAAGCAGAGATCCCCAAAGCTGTTGTGCCTGTGGATAGGCTGCAGAGGGATAGTGAAAAACTGCATTAGTTTTCAGGGCTGGCACCTTCCCTGTGGGAGAAGGAGCCGTAAGTTTGCCTTTTCAGAAAAAAGCTTCTGCCGAGAGCGAGCACCGTGACATGCTGAGTCTCTGGGAAAGCAGAGATCCCCAAAGCTGTTGTGCCTGTGGATAGGCTGCAGAGGGATAGTGAAAAACTGCATTAGTTTTCAGGGCTGGCACCTTCCCTGTGGGAGAAGGAGCCGTAAGTTTGCCTTTTCAGAAAAAAGCTTCTGCCGAGAGCGAGCACCGTGACATGCTGAGTCTCTGGGAAAGCAGAGATCCCCAAAGCTGTTGTGCCTGTGGATAGGCTGCAGAGGGATAGTGAAAAACTGCATTAGTTTTCAGGGCTGGCACCTTCCCTGTGGGAGAAGGAGCCGTAAGTTTGCCTTTTCAGAAAAAAGCTTCTGCCGAGAGCGAGCACCGTGACATGCTGAGTCTCTGGGAAAGCAGAGATCCCAAAAGCTGTTGTGCCTGTGGATAGGCTGCAGAGGGATAGTGAAAAACTGCATTAGTTTTCAGGGCTGGCACCTTCCCTGTGGGAGAAGGAGCCGTAAGTTTGCCTTTTCAGAAAAAAGCTTCTGCCGAGAGCGAGCACCGTGACATGCTGAGTCTCTGGGAAAGCAGAGATCCCCAAAGCTGTTGTGCCTGTGGATAGGCTGCAGAGGGATAGTGAAAAACTGCATTAGTTTTCAGGGCTGGCACCTTCCCTGTGGGAGAAGGAGCCGTAAGTTTGCCTTTTCAGAAAAAAGCTTCTGCCGAGAGCGAGCACCGTGACATGCTGAGTCTCTGGGAAAGCAGAGATCCCAAAAGCTGTTGTGCCTGTGGATAGGCTGCAGAGGGATAGTGAATACCAGCAAGATCTTTCAGGGCTGGCACCTTCCTTGTGGGAGAAGGAGCCGTAAGTTTGCCTTTTCAGAAAAAAGCTTCTGCCGAGAGCGAGCACCGTGACATGCTGAGTCTCTGGGAAAGCAGAGATCCCCAAAGCTGTTGTGCCTGTGGATAGGCTGCAGAGGGATAGTGAAAAACTGCATTAGTTTTCAGGGCTGGCACCTTCCCTGTGGGAGAAGGAGCCGTAAGTTTGCCTTTTCAGAAAAAAGCTTCTGCCGAGAGCGAGCACCGTGACATGCTGAGTCTCTGGGAAAGCAGAGATCCCCAAAGCTGTTGTGCCTGTGGATAGGCTGCAGAGGGATAGTGAAAAACTGCATTAGTTTTCAGGGCTGGCACCTTCCCTGTGGGAGAAGGAGCCGTAAGTTTGCCTTTTCAGAAAAAAGCTTCTGCCGAGAGCGAGCACCGTGACATGCTGAGTCTCTGGGAAAGCAGAGATCCCCAAAGCTGTTGTGCCTGTGGATAGGCTGCAGAGGGATAGTGAAAAACTGCATTAGTTTTCAGGGCTGGCACCTTCCCTGTGGGAGAAGGAGCCGTAAGTTTGCCTTTTCAGAAAAAAGCTTCTGCCGAGAGCGAGCACCGTGACATGCTGAGTCTCTGGGAAAGCAGAGATCCCCAAAGCTGTTGTGCCTGTGGATAGGCTGCAGAGGGATAGTGAAAAACTGCATTAGTTTTCAGGGCTGGCACCTTCCCTGTGGGAGAAGGAGCCGTAAGTTTGCCTTTTCAGAAAAAAGCTTCTGCCGAGAGCGAGCACCGTGACATGCTGAGTCTCTGGGAAAGCAGAGATCCCCAAAGCTGTTGTGCCTGTGGATAGGCTGCAGAGGGATAGTGAAAAACTGCATTAGTTTTCAGGGCTGGCACCTTCCCTGTGGGAGAAGGAGCCGTAAGTTTGCCTTTTCAGAAAAAAGCTTCTGCCGAGAGCGAGCACCGTGACATGCTGAGTCTCTGGGAAAGCAGAGATCCCCAAAGCTGTTGTGCCTGTGGATAGGCTGCAGAGGGATAGTGAAAAACTGCATTAGTTTTCAGGGCTGGCACCTTCCCTGTGGGAGAAGGAGCCGTAAGTTTGCCTTTTCAGAAAAAAGCTTCTGCCGAGAGCGAGCACCGTGACATGCTGAGTCTCTGGGAAAGCAGAGATCCCAAAAGCTGTTGTGCCTGTGGATAGGCTGCAGAGGGATAGTGAATACCAGCAAGATCTTTCAGGGCTAGCACCTTCCTTGTGGAAGAAGGAGCCACACTTTTGCCTTCTCAGAAAAAGCTTCTGCCGAGAACGAGCACCGTGACATGCTGAGTCTCTGGGATAGCAGAGATCCCCAGTGCTGCTGCGGCTAAAGGATCCCCAGTGCTTTTGTGCCTGTGGATAGGCTGAAGGTGGCGTTGAAGATCACAAAATCTTTCAGGCCTGGCACTTGCCTTGCTGGAGAAGGAGCCAGACGTTTGCCTTTTCAGAAAAAAGCTTCTGCCGATAACGAGCACCGTGTGATGCTGAGTCTCTGGGAAAGCAGAGATCCCCAGTGCTGTTGTGCCTGTGGATAGGCTGCAGAGGGATAGTGAAAAACTGCATTAGTTTTCAGGGCTGGCACCTTCCCTGTGGGAGAAGGAGCCGTAAGTTTGCCTTTTCAGAAAAAAGCTTCTGCCGAGAGCGAGCACCGTGACATGCTGAGTCTCTGGGAAAGCAGAGATCCCCAAAGCTGTTGTGCCTGTGGATAGGCTGCAGAGGGATAGTGAAAAACTGCATTAGTTTTCAGGGCTGGCACCTTCCCTGTGGGAGAAGGAGCCGTAAGTTTGCCTTTTCAGAAAAAAGCTTCTGCCGAGAGCGAGCACCGTGACATGCTGAGTCTCTGGGAAAGCAGAGATCCCCAAAGCTGTTGTGCCTGTGGATAGGCTGCAGAGGGATAGTGAAAAACTGCATTAGTTTTCAGGGCTGGCACCTTCCCTGTGGGAGAAGGAGCCGTAAGTTTGCCTTTTCAGAAAAAAGCTTCTGCCGAGAGCGAGCACCGTGACATGCTGAGTCTCTGGGAAAGCAGAGATCCCCAAAGCTGTTGTGCCTGTGGATAGGCTGCAGAGGGATAGTGAAAAACTGCATTAGTTTTCAGGGCTGGCACCTTCCCTGTGGGAGAAGGAGCCGTAAGTTTGCCTTTTCAGAAAAAAGCTTCTGCCGAGAGCGAGCACCGTGACATGCTGAGTCTCTGGGAAAGCAGAGATCCCAAAAGCTGTTGTGCCTGTGGATAGGCTGCAGAGGGATAGTGAAAAACTGCATTAGTTTTCAGGGCTGGCACCTTCCCTGTGGGAGAAGGAGCCGTAAGTTTGCCTTTTCAGAAAAAAGCTTCTGCCGAGAGCGAGCACCGTGACATGCTGAGTCTCTGGGAAAGCAGAGATCCCCAAAGCTGTTGTGCCTGTGGATAGGCTGCAGAGGGATAGTGAAAAACTGCATTAGTTTTCAGGGCTGGCACCTTCCCTGTGGGAGAAGGAGCCGTAAGTTTGCCTTTTCAGAAAAAAGCTTCTGCCGAGAGCGAGCACCGTGACATGCTGAGTCTCTGGGAAAGCAGAGATCCCCAAAGCTGTTGTGCCTGTGGATAGGCTGCAGAGGGATAGTGAAAAACTGCATTAGTTTTCAGGGCTGGCACCTTCCCTGTGGGAGAAGGAGCCGTAAGTTTGCCTTTTCAGAAAAAAGCTTCTGCCGAGAGCGAGCACCGTGACATGCTGAGTCTCTGGGAAAGCAGAGATCCCAAAAGCTGTTGTGCCTGTGGATAGGCTGCAGAGGGATAGTGAAAAACTGCATTAGTTTTCAGGGCTGGCACCTTCCCTGTGGGAGAAGGAGCCGTAAGTTTGCCTTTTCAGAAAAAAGCTTCTGCCGAGAGCGAGCACCGTGACATGCTGAGTCTCTGGGAAAGCAGAGATCCCCAAAGCTGTTGTGCCTGTGGATAGGCTGCAGAGGGATAGTGAAAAACTGCATTAGTTTTCAGGGCTGGCACCTTCCCTGTGGGAGAAGGAGCCGTAAGTTTGCCTTTTCAGAAAAAAGCTTCTGCCGAGAGCGAGCACCGTGACATGCTGAGTCTCTGGGAAAGCAGAGATCCCCAAAGCTGTTGTGCCTGTGGATAGGCTGCAGAGGGATAGTGAAAAACTGCATTAGTTTTCAGGGCTGGCACCTTCCCTGTGGGAGAAGGAGCCGTAAGTTTGCCTTTTCAGAAAAAAGCTTCTGCCGAGAGCGAGCACCGTGACATGCTGAGTCTCTGGGAAAGCAGAGATCCCAAAAGCTGTTGTGCCTGTGGATAGGCTGCAGAGGGATAGTGAATACCAGCAAGATCTTTCAGGGCTGGCACCTTCCTTGTGGGAGAAGGAGCCGTAAGTTTGCCTTTTCAGAAAAAAGCTTCTGCCGAGAGCGAGCACCGTGACATGCTGAGTCTCTGGGAAAGCAGAGATCCCCAAAGCTGTTGTGCCTGTGGATAGGCTGCAGAGGGATAGTGAAAAACTGCATTAGTTTTCAGGGCTGGCACCTTCCCTGTGGGAGAAGGAGCCGTAAGTTTGCCTTTTCAGAAAAAAGCTTCTGCCGAGAGCGAGCACCGTGACATGCTGAGTCTCTGGGAAAGCAGAGATCCCCAAAGCTGTTGTGCCTGTGGATAGGCTGCAGAGGGATAGTGAAAAACTGCATTAGTTTTCAGGGCTGGCACCTTCCCTGTGGGAGAAGGAGCCGTAAGTTTGCCTTTTCAGAAAAAAGCTTCTGCCGAGAGCGAGCACCGTGACATGCTGAGTCTCTGGGAAAGCAGAGATCCCCAAAGCTGTTGTGCCTGTGGATAGGCTGCAGAGGGATAGTGAAAAACTGCTTTAGTTTTCAGGGCTGGCACCTTCCCTGTGGGAGAAGGAGCCGTAAGTTTGCCTTTTCAGAAAAAAGCTTCTGCCGAGAGCGAGCACCGTGACATGCTGAGTCTCTGGGAAAGCAGAGATCCCCAAAGCTGTTGTGCCTGTGGATAGGCTGCAGAGGGATAGTGAAAAACTGCATTAGTTTTCAGGGCTGGCACCTTCCCTGTGGGAGAAGGAGCCGTAAGTTTGCCTTTTCAGAAAAAAGCTTCTGCCGAGAGCGAGCACCGTGACATGCTGAGTCTCTGGGAAAGCAGAGATCCCCAAAGCTGTTGTGCCTGTGGATAGGCTGCAGAGGGATAGTGAAAAAACTGCATTAGTTTTCAGGGCTGGCACCTTCCCTGTGGGAGAAGGAGCCGTAAGTTTGCCTTTTCAGAAAAAAGCTTCTGCCGAGAGCGAGCACCGTGACATGCTGAGTCTCTGGGAAAGCAGAGATCCCCAAAGCTGTTGTGCCTGTGGATAGGCTGCAGAGGGATAGTGAAAAACTGCATTAGTTTTCAGGGCTGGCACCTTCCCTGTGGGAGAAGGAGCCGTAAGTTTGCCTTTTCAGAAAAAAGCTTCTGCCGAGAGCGAGCACCGTGACATGCTGAGTCTCTGGGAAAGCAGAGATCCCCAAAGCTGTTGTGCCTGTGGATAGGCTGCAGAGGGATAGTGAAAAACTGCATTAGTTTTCAGGGCTGGCACCTTCCCTGTGGGAGAAGGAGCCGTAAGTTTGCCTTTTCAGAAAAAAGCTTCTGCCGAGAGCGAGCACCGTGACATGCTGAGTCTCTGGGAAAGCAGAGATCCCCAAAGCTGTTGTGCCTGTGGATAGGCTGCAGAGGGATAGTGAAAAACTGCATTAGTTTTCAGGGCTGGCACCTTCCCTGTGGGAGAAGGAGCCGTAAGTTTGCCTTTTCAGAAAAAAGCTTCTGCCGAGAGCGAGCACCGTGACATGCTGAGTCTCTGGGAAAGCAGAGATCCCCAAAGCTGTTGTGCCTGTGGATAGGCTGCAGAGGGATAGTGAAAAACTGCATTAGTTTTCAGGGCTGGCACCTTCCCTGTGGGAGAAGGAGCCGTAAGTTTGCCTTTTCAGAAAAAAGCTTCTGCCGAGAGCGAGCACCGTGACATGCTGAGTCTCTGGGAAAGCAGAGATCCCCAAAGCTGTTGTGCCTGTGGATAGGCTGCAGAGGGATAGTGAAAAACTGCATTAGTTTTCAGGGCTGGCACCTTCCCTGTGGGAGAAGGAGCCGTAAGTTTGCCTTTTCAGAAAAAAGCTTCTGCCGAGAGCGAGCACCGTGACATGCTGAGTCTCTGGGAAAGCAGAGATCCCAAAAGCTGTTGTGCCTGTGGATAGGCTGCAGAGGGATAGTGAAAAACTGCATTAGTTTTCAGGGCTGGCACCTTCCCTGTGGGAGAAGGAGCCGTAAGTTTGCCTTTTCAGAAAAAAGCTTCTGCCGAGAGCGAGCACCGTGACATGCTGAGTCTCTGGGAAAGCAGAGATCCCCAAAGCTGTTGTGCCTGTGGATAGGCTGCAGAGGGATAGTGAAAAACTGCATTAGTTTTCAGGGCTGGCACCTTCCCTGTGGGAGAAGGAGCCGTAAGTTTGCCTTTTCAGAAAAAAGCTTCTGCCGAGAACGAGCACCGTGACATGCTGAGTCTCTGGGAAAGCAGAGATCCCAAAAGCTGTTGTGCCTGTGGATAGGCTGCAGAGGGATAGTGAAAAACTGCATTAGTTTTCAGGGCTGGCACCTTCCCTGTGGGAGAAGGAGCCGTAAGTTTGCCTTTTCAGAAAAAAGCTTCTGCCGAGAGCGAGCACCGTGACATGCTGAGTCTCTGGGAAAGCAGAGATCCCCAAAGCTGTTGTGCCTTTGGATAGGCTGCAGAGGGATAGTGAAAAACTGCATTAGTTTTCAGGGCTGGCACCTTCCCTGTGGGAGAAGGAGCCGTAAGTTTGCCTTTTCAGAAAAAAGCTTCTGCCGAGAGCGAGCACCGTGACATGCTGAGTCTCTGGGAAAGCAGAGATCCCCAAAGCTGTTGTGCCTGTGGATAGGCTGCAGAGGGATAGTGAAAAACTGCATTAGTTTTCAGGGCTGGCACCTTCCCTGTGGGAGAAGGAGCCGTAAGTTTGCCTTTTCAGAAAAAAGCTTCTGCCGAGAGCGAGCACCGTGACATGCTGAGTCTCTGGGAAAGCAGAGATCCCCAAAGCTGTTGTGCCTGTGGATAGGCTGCAGAGGGATAGTGAAAAACTGCATTAGTTTTCAGGGCTGGCACCTTCCCTGTGGGAGAAGGAGCCGTAAGTTTGCCTTTTCAGAAAAAAGCTTCTGCCGAGAGCGAGCACCGTGACATGCTGAGTCTCTGGGAAAGCAGAGATCCCAAAAGCTGTTGTGCCTGTGGATAGGCTGCAGAGGGATAGTGAAAAACTGCATTAGTTATCAGGGCTGGCACCTTCCCTGTGGGAGAAGGAGCCGTAAGTTTGCCTTTTCAGAAAAAAGCTTCTGCCGAGAGCGAGCACCGTGACATGCTGAGTCTCTGGGAAAGCAGAGATCCCAAAAGCTGTTGTGCCTGTGGATAGGCTGCAGAGGGATAGTTAATACCAGCAAGATCTTTCAGGGCTAGCACCTTCCTTGTGGGAGAAGGAGCCACACTTTTGCCTTCTCAGAAAAAGCTTCTGCCGAGAACGAGCACCGTGACATGCTGAGTCTCTGGGATAGCAGAGATCCCCAGTGCTGCTGCGGCTAAAGGATCCCCAGTGCTGTTGTGCCTGTGGATAGGCTGAAGGTGGCGTTGAAGACCACAAAATCTTTCAGGCCTGGCACTTGCCTTGCTGGAGAAGGAGCCAGACGTTTGCCTTTTCAGAAAAAAGCTTCTGCCGAGAGCGAGCACCGTGACATGCTGAGTCTCTGGGAAAGCAGAGATCCCCAAAGCTGTTGTGCCTGTGGATAGGCTGCAGAGGGATAGTGAAAAACTGCATTAGTTTTCAGGGCTGGCACCTTCCCTGTGGGAGAAGGAGCCGTAAGTTTGCCTTTTCAGAAAAAAGCTTCTGCCGAGAGCGAGCACCGTGACATGCTGAGTCTCTGGGAAAGCAGAGATCCCCAAAGCTGTTGTGCCTGTGGATAGGCTGCAGAGGGATAGTGAATACCAGCAAGATCTTTCAGGGCTAGCACCTTCCTTGTGGGAGAAGGAGCCACACTTTTGCCTTCTCAGAAAAAGCTTCTGCCGAGAACGAGCACCGTGACATGCTGAGTCTCTGGGAAAGCAGAGATCCCAAAAGCTGTTGTGCCTGTGGATAGGCTGCAGAGGGATAGTGAAAAACTGCATTAGTTTTCAGGGCTGGCACCTTCCCTGTGGGAGAAGGAGCCGTAAGTTTGCCTTTTCAGAAAAAAGCTTCTGCCGAGAGCGAGCACCGTGACATGCTGAGTCTCTGGGAAAGCAGAGATCCCCAAAGCTGTTGTGCCTGTGGATAGGCTGCAGAGGGATAGTGAAAAACTGCATTAGTTTTCAGGGCTGGCACCTTCCCTGTGGGAGAAGGAGCCGTAAGTTTGCCTTTTCAGAAAAAAGCTTCTGCCGAGAGCGAGCACCGTGACATGCTGAGTCTCTGGGAAAGCAGAGATCCCCAAAGCTGTTGTGCCTGTGGATAGGCTGCAGAGGGATAGTGAATACCAGCAAGATCTTTCAGGGCTAGCACCTTCCTTGTGGGAGAAGGAGCCACACTTTTGCCTTCTCAGAAAAAGCTTCTGCCGAGAACGAGCACCGTGACATGCTGAGTCTCTGGGAAAGCAGAGATCCCCAAAGCTGTTGTGCCTGTGGATAGGCTGCAGAGGGATAGTGAAAAACTGCATTAGTTTTCAGGGCTGGCACCTTCCCTGTGGGAGAAGGAGCCGTAAGTTTGCCTTTTCAGAAAAAAGCTTCTGCCGAGAGCGAGCACCGTGACATGCTGAGTCTCTGGGAAAGCAGAGATCCCCAAAGCTGTTGTGCCTGTGGATAGGCTGCAGAGGGATAGTGAAAAACTGCATTAGTTTTCAGGGCTGGCACCTTCCCTGTGGGAGAAGGAGCCGTAAGTTTGCCTTTTCAGAAAAAAGCTTCTGCCGAGAGCGAGCACCGTGACATGCTGAGTCTCTGGGAAAGCAGAGATCCCCAAAGCTGTTGTGCCTGTGGATAGGCTGCAGAGGGATAGTGAAAAACTGCATTAGTTTTCAGGGCTGGCACCTTCCCTGTGGGAGAAGGAGCCGTAAGTTTGCCTTTTCAGAAAAAAGCTTCTGCCGAGAGCGAGCACCGTGACATGCTGAGTCTCTGGGAAAGCAGAGATCCCCAAAGCTGTTGTGCCTGTGGATAGGCTGCAGAGGGATAGTGAAAAACTGCATTAGTTTTCAGGGCTGGCACCTTCCCTGTGGGAGAAGGAGCCGTAAGTTTGCCTTTTCAGAAAAAAGCTTCTGCCGAGAGCGAGCACCGTGACATGCTGAGTCTCTGGGAAAGCAGAGATCCCCAAAGCTGTTGTGCCTGTGGATAGGCTGCAGAGGGATAGTGAAAAACTGCATTAGTTTTCAGGGCTGGCACCTTCCCTGTGGGAGAAGGAGCCGTAAGTTTGCCTTTTCAGAAAAAAGCTTCTGCCGAGAGCGAGCACCGTGACATGCTGAGTCTCTGGGAAAGCAGAGATCCCCAAAGCTGTTGTGCCTGTGGATAGGCTGCAGAGGGATAGTGAAAAACTGCATTAGTTTTCAGGGCTGGCACCTTCCCTGTGGGAGAAGGAGCCGTAAGTTTGCCTTTTCAGAAAAAAGCTTCTGCCGAGAGCGAGCACCGTGACATGCTGAGTCTCTGGGAAAGCAGAGATCCCCAAAGCTGTTGTGCCTGTGGATAGGCTGCAGAGGGATAGTGAATACCAGCAAGATCTTTCAGGGCTAGCACCTTCCTTGTGGGAGAAGGAGCCACACTTTTGCCTTCTCAGAAAAAGCTTCTGCCGAGAACGAGCACCGTGACATGCTGAGTCTCTGGGAAAGCAGAGATCCCAAAAGCTGTTGTGCCTGTGGATAGGCTGCAGAGGGATAGTGAAAAAACTGCATTAGTTTTCAGGGCTGGCACCTTCCCTGTGGGAGAAGGAGCCGTAAGTTTGCCTTTTCAGAAAAAAGCTTCTGCCGAGAGCGAGCACCGTGACATGCTGAGTCTCTGGGAAAGCAGAGATCCCCAAAGCTGTTGTGCCTGTGGATAGGCTGCAGAGGGATAGTGAAAAACTGCATTAGTTTTCAGGGCTGGCACCTTCCCTGTGGGAGAAGGAGCCGTAAGTTTGCCTTTTCAGAAAAAAGCTTCTGCCGAGAGCGAGCACCGTGACATGCTGAGTCTCTGGGAAAGCAGAGATCCCCAAAGCTGTTGTGCCTGTGGATAGGCTGCAGAGGGATAGTGAAAAACTGCATTAGTTTTCAGGGCTGGCACCTTCCCTGTGGGAGAAGGAGCCGTAAGTTTGCCTTTTCAGAAAAAAGCTTCTGCCGAGAGCGAGCACCGTGACATGCTGAGTCTCTGGGAAAGCAGAGATCCCCAAAGCTGTTGTGCCTGTGGATAGGCTGCAGAGGGATAGTGAAAAACTGCATTAGTTTTCAGGGCTGGCACCTTCCCTGTGGGGAGAAGGAGCCGTAAGTTTGCCTTTTCAGAAAAAAGCTTCTGCCGAGAGCGAGCACCGTGACATGCTGAGTCTCTGGGAAAGCAGAGATCCCCAAAGCTGTTGTGCCTGTGGATAGGCTGCAGAGGGATAGTGAAAAACTGCATTAGTTTTCAGGGCTGGCACCTTCCCTGTGGGAGAAGGAGCCGTAAGTTTGCCTTTTCAGAAAAAAGCTTCTGCCGAGAGCGAGCACCGTGACATGCTGAGTCTCTGGGAAAGCAGAGATCCCAAAAGCTGTTGTGCCTGTGGATAGGCTGCAGAGGGATAGTGAAAAACTGCATTAGTTTTCAGGGCTGGCACCTTCCCTGTGGGAGAAGGAGCCGTAAGTTTGCCTTTTCAGAAAAAAGCTTCTGCCGAGAGCGAGCACCGTGACATGCTGAGTCTCTGGGAAAGCAGAGATCCCCAAAGCTGTTGTGCCTGTGGATAGGCTGCAGAGGGATAGTGAAAAACTGCATTAGTTTTCAGGGCTGGCACCTTCCCTGTGGGAGAAGGAGCCGTAAGTTTGCCTTTTCAGAAAAAAGCTTCTGCCGAGAGCGAGCACCGTGACATGCTGAGTCTCTGGGAAAGCAGAGATCCCAAAAGCTGTTGTGCCTGTGGATAGGCTGCAGAGGGATAGTGAATACCAGCAAGATCTTTCAGGGCTGGCACCTTCCTTGTGGGAGAAGGAGCCGTAAGTTTGCCTTTTCAGAAAAAAGCTTCTGCCGAGAGCGAGCACCGTGACATGCTGAGTCTCTGGGAAAGCAGAGATCCCCAAAGCTGTTGTGCCTGTGGATAGGCTGCAGAGGGATAGTGAAAAACTGCATTAGTTTTCAGGGCTGGCACCTTCCCTGTGGGAGAAGGAGCCGTAAGTTTGCCTTTTCAGAAAAAAGCTTCTGCCGAGAGCGAGCACCGTGACATGCTGAGTCTCTGGGAAAGCAGAGATCCCCAAAGCTGTTGTGCCTGTGGATAGGCTGCAGAGGGATAGTGAAAAACTGCATTAGTTTTCAGGGCTGGCACCTTCCCTGTGGGAGAAGGAGCCGTAAGTTTGCCTTTTCAGAAAAAAGCTTCTGCCGAGAGCGAGCACCGTGACATGCTGAGTCTCTGGGAAAGCAGAGATCCCCAAAGCTGTTGTGCCTGTGGATAGGCTGCAGAGGGATAGTGAAAAACTGCATTAGTTTTCAGGGCTGGCACCTTCCCTGTGGGAGAAGGAGCCGTAAGTTTGCCTTTTCAGAAAAAAAGCTTCTGCCGAGAGCGAGCACCGTGACATGCTGAGTCTCTGGGAAAGCAGAGATCCCCAAAGCTGTTGTGCCTGTGGATAGGCTGCAGAGGGATAGTGAAAAACTGCATTAGTTTTCAGGGCTGGCACCTTCCCTGTGGGAGAAGGAGCCGTAAGTTTGCCTTTTCAGAAAAAAGCTTCTGCCGAGAGCGAGCACCGTGACATGCTGAGTCTCTGGGAAAGCAGAGATCCCCAAAGCTGTTGTGCCTGTGGATAGGCTGCAGAGGGATAGTGAAAAACTGCATTAGTTTTCAGGGCTGGCACCTTCCCTGTGGGAGAAGGAGCCGTAAGTTTGCCTTTTCAGAAAAAAGCTTCTGCCGAGAGCGAGCACCGTGACATGCTGAGTCTCTGGGAAAGCAGAGATCCCCAAAGCTGTTGTGCCTGTGGATAGGCTGCAGAGGGATAGTGAAAAACTGCATTAGTTTTCAGGGCTGGCACCTTCCCTGTGGGAGAAGGAGCCGTAAGTTTGCCTTTTCAGAAAAAAGCTTCTGCCGAGAGCGAGCACCGTGACATGCTGAGTCTCTGGGAAAGCAGAGATCCCCAAAGCTGTTGTGCCTGTGGATAGGCTGCAGAGGGATAGTGAAAAACTGCATTAGTTTTCAGGGCTGGCACCTTCCCTGTGGGAGAAGGAGCCGTAAGTTTGCCTTTTCAGAAAAAAGCTTCTGCCGAGAGCGAGCACCGTGACATGCTGAGTCTCTGGGAAAGCAGAGATCCCAAAAGCTGTTGTGCCTGTGGATAGGCTGCAGAGGGATAGTGAAAAACTGCATTAGTTTTCAGGGCTGGCACCTTCCCTGTGGGAGAAGGAGCCGTAAGTTTGCCTTTTCAGAAAAAAGCTTCTGCCGAGAGCGAGCACCGTGACATGCTGAGTCTCTGGGAAAGCAGAGATCCCCAAAGCTGTTGTGCCTGTGGATAGGCTGCAGAGGGATAGTGAAAAACTGCATTAGTTTTCAGGGCTGGCACCTTCCCTGTGGGAGAAGGAGCCGTAAGTTTGCCTTTTCAGAAAAAAGCTTCTGCCGAGAGCGAGCACCGTGACATGCTGAGTCTCTGGGAAAGCAGAGATCCCCAAAGCTGTTGTGCCTGTGGATAGGCTGCAGAGGGATAGTGAAAAACTGCATTAGTTTTCAGGGCTGGCACCTTCCCTGTGGGAGAAGGAGCCGTAAGTTTGCCTTTTCAGAAAAAAAGCTTCTGCCGAGAGCGAGCACCGTGACATGCTGAGTCTCTGGGAAAGCAGAGATCCCAAAAGCTGTTGTGCCTGTGGATAGGCTGCAGAGGGATAGTGAATACCAGCAAGATCTTTCAGGGCTGGCACCTTCCTTGTGGGAGAAGGAGCCGTAAGTTTGCCTTTTCAGAAAAAAGCTTCTGCCGAGAGCGAGCACCGTGACATGCTGAGTCTCTGGGAAAGCAGAGATCCCCAAAGCTGTTGTGCCTGTGGATAGGCTGCAGAGGGATAGTGAAAAACTGCATTAGTTTTCAGGGCTGGCACCTTCCCTGTGGGAGAAGGAGCCGTAAGTTTGCCTTTTCAGAAAAAAGCTTCTGCCGAGAGCGAGCACCGTGACATGCTGAGTCTCTGGGAAAGCAGAGATCCCCAAAGCTGTTGTGCCTGTGGATAGGCTGCAGAGGGATAGTGAAAAACTGCATTAGTTTTCAGGGCTGGCACCTTCCCTGTGGGAGAAGGAGCCGTAAGTTTGCCTTTTCAGAAAAAAGCTTCTGCCGAGAGCGAGCACCGTGACATGCTGAGTCCTCTGGGAAAGCAGAGATCCCCAAAGCTGTTGTGCCTGTGGATAGGCTGCAGAGGGATAGTGAAAAAACTGCTTTAGTTTTCAGGGCTGGCACCTTCCCTGTGGGAGAAGGAGCCGTAAGTTTGCCTTTTCAGAAAAAAGCTTCTGCCGAGAGCGAGCACCGTGACATGCTGAGTCTCTGGGAAAGCAGAGATCCCCAAAGCTGTTGTGCCTGTGGATAGGCTGCA
>NW_026061158.1:0-62979 GCF_929443795.1 Astur gentilis
TTTTTCACTATCCCTCTGCAGCCTATCCACAGGCACAACAGCTTTGGGGATCTCTGCTTTCCCAGAGACTCAGCATGTCACGGTGCTCGCTCTCGGCAGAAGCTTTTTTCTGAAAAGGCAAAACTTACGGCTCCTTCTCCCACAGGGAAGGTGCCAGCCCTGAAAACTAATGCAGTTTTTCACTATCCCTCTGCAGCCTATCCACAGGCACAACAGCTTTGGGGATCTCTGCTTTCCCAGAGACTCAGCATGTCACGGTGCTCGTTCTCGGCAGAAGCTTTTTCTGAGAAGGCAAACGTCTGGCTCCTTCTCCCACAAGGAAGGTGCTAGCCCTGAAAGATCTTGCTGGTATGCACTATCCCTCTGCAGCCTATCCACAGGCACAACAGCTTTGGGGATCTCTGCTTTCCCAGAGACTCAGCATGTCACGGTGCTCGTTCGGCAGAAGCTTTTTCTGAGAAGGCAAACGTCTGGCTCCTTCTCCCACAAGGAAGGTGCTAGCCCTGAAAGATCTTGCTGGTATGCACTATCCCTCTGCAGCCTATCCACAGGCACAACAGCTTTGGGGATCTCTGCTTTCCCAGAGACTCAGCATGTCACGGTGCTCGCTCTCGGCAGAAGCTTTTTTCTGAAAAGGCAAACTTACGGCTCCTTCTCCCACAGGGAAGGTGCCAGCCCTGAAAACTAACGCAGTTTTTCACTATCCCTCTGCAGCCTATCCACAGGCACAACAGCTTTGGGGATCTCTGCTTTCCAGAGACTCAGCATGTCACGGTGCTCGCTCTCGGCAGAAGCTTTTTTCTGAAAAGGCAAACTTACGGCTCCTTCTCCCACAGGGAAGGTGCCAGCCCTGAAAACTAATGCAGTTTTTACTATCCCTCTGCAGCCTATCCACAGGCACAACAGCTTTTGGGATCTCTGCTTTCCAGAGACTCAGCATGTCACGGTGCTCGCTCTCGGCAGAGCCTTTTTCTGAAAAGGCAAACTTACGGCTCCTTCTCCCACAGGGAAGGTGCCAGCCCTGAAAACTAATGCAGTTTTTCACTATCCCTCTGCAGCCTATCCACAGGCACAACAGCTTTTGGGATCTCTGCTTTCCCAGAGACTCAGCATGTCACGGTGCTCGCTCTCGGCAGAAGCTTTTTTCTGAAAAGGCAAACTTACGGCTCCTTCTCCCACAGGAAGGTGCCAGCCCTGAAAGATCTTGCTGGTATTCAGTATCCCTCTGCAGCCTATCCACAGGCACAACAGCTTTGGGGATCTCTGCTTTCCCAGAGACTCAGCATGTCACGGTGCTCGCTCTCGGCAGAAGCTTTTTTCTGAAAAGGCAAACTTACGGCTCCTTCTCCCACAGGGAAGGTGCCAGCCCTGAAAACTAATGCAGTTTTTCACTATCCCTCTGCAGCCTATCCACAGGCACAACAGCTTTGGGGATCTCTGCTTTCCCAGAGACTCAGCATGTCACGGTGCTCGCTCTCGGCAGAAGCTTTTTTCTGAAAAGGCAAACTTACGGCTCCTTCTCCCACAGGGAAGGTGCCAGCCCTGAAAACTAATGCAGTTTTTCACTATCCCTCTGCAGCCTATCCACAGGCACAACAGCTTTGGGGATCTCTGCTTTCCCAGAGACTCAGCATGTCACGGTGCTCGCTCTCGGCAGAAGCTTTTTTCTGAAAAGGCAAACTTACGGCTCCTTCTCCCACAGGGAAGGTGCCAGCCCTGAAAACTAATGCAGTTTTTCACTATCCCTCTGCAGCCTATCCACAGGCACAACAGCTTTGGGGATCTCTGCTTTCCCAGAGACTCAGCATGTCACGGTGCTCGCTCTCGGCAGAAGCTTTTTTCTGAAAAGGCAAACTTACGGCTCCTTCTCCCACAGGGAAGGTGCCAGCCCTGAAAACTAATGCAGTTTTTCACTATCCCTCTGCAGCCTATCCACAGGCACAACAGCTTTTGGGATCTCTGCTTTCCCAGAGACTCAGCATGTCACGGTGCTCGCTCTCGGCAGAAGCTTTTTTCTGAAAAGGCAAACTTACGGCTCCTTCTCCCACAGGGAAGGTGCCAGCCCTGAAAACTAATGCAGTTTTTCACTATCCCTCTGCAGCCTATCCACAGGCACAACAGCTTTGGGGATCTCTGCTTTCCCAGAGACTCAGCATGTCACGGTGCTCGCTCTCGGCAGAAGCTTTTTTCTGAAAAGGCAAACTTACGGCTCCTTCTCCCACAGGGAAGGTGCCAGCCCTGAAAACTAATGCAGTTTTTCACTATCCCTCTGCAGCCTATCCACAGGCACAACAGCTTTGGGGATCTCTGCTTTCCCAGAGACTCAGCATGTCACGGTGCTCGTTCTCGGCAGAAGCTTTTTCTGAGAAGGCAAACGTCTGGCTCCTTCTCCCACAAGGAAGGTGCTAGCCCTGAAAGATCTTGCTGGTATGCACTATCCCTCTGCAGCCTATCCACAGGCACAACAGCTTTGGGGATCTCTGCTTTCCCAGAGACTCAGCATGTCACGGTGCTCGCTCTCGGCAGAAGCTTTTTTCTGAAAAGGCAAACTTACGGCTCCTTCTCCCACAGGGAAGGTGCCAGCCCTGAAAACTAATGCAGTTTTTCACTATCCCTCTGCAGCCTATCCACAGGCACAACAGCTTTGGGGATCTCTGCTTTCCCAGAGACTCAGCATGTCACGGTGCTCGCTCTCGGCAGAAGCTTTTTTCTGAAAAGGCAAACTTACGGCTCCTTCTCCCACAGGGAAGGTGCCAGCCCTGAAAACTAATGCAGTTTTTCACTATCCCTCTGCAGCCTATCCACAGGCACAACAGCTTTGGGGATCTCTGCTTTCCCAGAGACTCAGCATGTCACGGTGCTCGCTCTCGGCAGAAGCTTTTTTCTGAAAAGGCAAACTTACGGCTCCTTCTCCCACAGGGAAGGTGCCAGCCCTGAAAACTAATGCAGTTTTTCACTATCCCTCTGCAGCCTATCCACAGGCACAACAGCTTTGGGGATCTCTGCTTTCCCAGAGACTCAGCATGTCACGGTGCTCGCTCTCGGCAGAAGCTTTTTTCTGAAAAGGCAAACTTACGGCTCCTTCTCCCACAGGGAAGGTGCCAGCCCTGAAAACTAATGCAGTTTTTCACTATCCCTCTGCAGCCTATCCACAGGCACAACAGCTTTGGGGATCTCTGCTTTCCCAGAGACTCAGCATGTCACGGTGCTCGCTCTCGGCAGAAGCTTTTTTCTGAAAAGGCAAACTTACGGCTCCTTCTCCCACAGGGAAGGTGCCAGCCCTGAAAACTAATGCAGTTTTTCACTATCCCTCTGCAGCCTATCCACAGGCACAACAGCTTTGGGGATCTCTGCTTTCCCAGAGACTCAGCATGTCACGGTGCTCGCTCTCGGCAGAAGCTTTTTTCTGAAAAGGCAAACTTACGGCTCCTTCTCCCACAGGGAAGGTGCCAGCCCTGAAAGATCTTGCTGGTATTCACTATCCCTCTGCAGCCTATCCACAGGCACAACAGCTTTGGGGATCTCTGCTTTCCCAGAGACTCAGCATGTCACGGTGCTCGCTCTCGGCAGAAGCTTTTTTCTGAAAAGGCAAACTTACGGCTCCTTCTCCCACAGGGAAGGTGCCAGCCCTGAAAACTAATGCAGTTTTTCACTATCCCTCTGCAGCCTATCCACAGGCACAACAGCTTTGGGGATCTCTGCTTTCCCAGAGACTCAGCATGTCACGGTGCTCGCTCTCGGCAGAAGCTTTTTTCTGAAAAGGCAAACTTACGGCTCCTTCTCCCACAAGGAAGGTGCCAGCCCTGAAAGATCTTGCTGGTATTCACTATCCCTCTGCAGCCTATCCACAGGCACAACAGCTTTGGGGATCTCTGCTTTCCCAGAGACTCAGCATGTCACGGTGCTCGCTCTCGGCAGAAGCTTTTTTCTGAAAAGGCAAACTTACGGCTCCTTCTCCCACAGGGAAGGTGCCAGCCCTGAAAACTAATGCAGTTTTTCACTATCCCTCTGCAGCCTATCCACAGGCACAACAGCTTTTGGGATCTCTGCTTTCCCAGAGACTCAGCATGTCACGGTGCTCGCTCTCGGCAGAAGCTTTTTTCTGAAAAGGCAAACTTACGGCTCCTTCTCCCACAGGGAAGGTGCCAGCCCTGAAAACTAATGCAGTTTTTCACTATCCCTCTGCAGCCTATCCACAGGCACAACAGCTTTGGGGATCTCTGCTTTCCCAGAGACTCAGCATGTCACGGTGCTCGCTCTCGGCAGAAGCTTTTTTCTGAAAAGGCAAACTTACGGCTCCTTCTCCCACAGGGAAGGTGCCAGCCCTGAAAACTAATGCAGTTTTTCACTATCCCTCTGCAGCCTATCCACAGGCACAACAGCTTTGGGGATCTCTGCTTTCCCAGAGACTCAGCATGTCACGGTGCTCGCTCTCGGCAGAAGCTTTTTTCTGAAAAGGCAAACTTACGGCTCCTTCTCCCACAGGGAAGGTGCCAGCCCTGAAAACTAATGCAGTTTTTCACTATCCCTCTGCAGCCTATCCACAGGCACAACAGCTTTGGGGATCTCTGCTTTCCCAGAGACTCAGCATGTCACGGTGCTCGCTCTCGGCAGAAGCTTTTTCTGAGAAGGCAAAAGTGTGGCTCCTTCTCCCACAAGGAAGGTGCTAGCCCTGAAAGATCTTGCTGGTATTCACTATCCTCCTGCAGCCTATCCACAGGCACAACAGCTTTTGGGATCTCTGCTTTCCCAGAGACTCAGCATGTCACGGTGCTCGCTCTCGGCAGAAGCTTTTTTCTGAAAAAGCAAACTTACGGCTCCTTCTCCCACAGGGAAGGTGCCAGCCCTGAAAACTAATGCAGTTTTTCACTATCCCTCTGCAGCCTATCCACAGGCACAACAGCTTTGGGGATCTCTGCTTTCCCAGAGACTCAGCATGTCACGGTGCTCACTCTCGGCAGAGCCTTTTTCTGAAAAGGCAAACTTACGGCTCCTTCTCCCACAAGGAAGGTGCCAGCCCTGAAAGATCTTGCTGGTATTCACTATCCCTCTGCAGCCTATCCACACGCACAACAGCTTTGGGGATCTCTGCTTTCCCACAGACTCAGCATGTCACGGTGCTCGCTCTCGGCAGAAGCTTTTTTCTGAAAAGGCAAACTTACGGCTCCTTCTCCCACAGGGAAGGTGCCAGCCCTGAAAACTAATGCAGTTTTTCACTATCCCTCTGCAGCCTATCCACAGGCACAACAGCTTTGGGGATCTCTGCTTTCCCAGAGACTCAGCATGTCACGGTGCTCGCTCTCGGCAGAAGCTTTTTTCTGAAAAGGCAAACTTACGGCTCCTTCTCCCACAGGGAAGGTGCTAGCCCTGAAAACTAATGCAGTTTTTCACTATCCCTCTGCAGCCTATCCACAGGCACAACAGCTTTGGGGATCTCTGCTTTCCCAGAGACTCAGCATGTCACGGTGCTCGTTCTCGGCAGAAGCTTTTTCTGAGAAGGCAAACGTCTGGCTCCTTCTCCCACAAGGAAGGTGCTAGCCCTGAAAGATCTTGCTGGTATGCACTATCCCTCTGCAGCCTATCCACAGGCACAACAGCTTTGGGGATCTCTGCTTTCCCAGAGACTCAGCATGTCACGGTGCTCGCTCTCGGCAGAAGCTTTTTTCTGAAAAGGCAAACTTACGGCTCCTTCTCCCACAGGGAAGGTGCCAGCCCTGAAAACTAATGCAGTTTTTCACTATCCCTCTGCAGCCTATCCACAGGCACAACAGCTTTGGGGATCTCTGCTTTCCCAGAGACTCAGCATGTCACGGTGCTCGTTCTCGGCAGAAGCTTTTTCTGAGAAGGCAAACGTCTGGCTCCTTCTCCCACAAGGAAGGTGCTAGCCCTGAAAGATCTTGCTGGTATGCACTATCCCTCTGCAGCCTATCCACAGGCACAACAGCTTTGGGGATCTCTGCTTTCCCAGAGACTCAGCATGTCACGGTGCTCGCTCTCGGCAGAAGCTTTTTTCTGAAAAGGCAAACTTACGGCTCCTTCTCCCACAGGGAAGGTGCCAGGCCTGAAAACTAATGCAGTTTTTCACTATCCCTCTGCAGCCTATCCACAGGCACAACAGCTTTTGGGATCTCTGCTTTCCCAGAGACTCAGCATGTCACGGTGCTCGCTCTCGGCAGAAGCTTTTTTCTGAAAAGGCAAACTTACGGCTCCTTCTCCCACAGGGAAGGTGCCAGCCCTGAAAACTAATGCAGTTTTTCACTATCCCTCTGCAGCCTATCCACAGGCACAACAGCTTTGGGGATCTCTGCTTTCCCAGAGACTCAGCATGTCACGGTGCTCGCTCTCGGCAGAAGCTTTTTTCTGAAAAGGCAAACTTACGGCTCCTTCTCCCACAGGGAAGGTGCCAGCCCTGAAAACTAATGCAGTTTTTCACTATCCCTCTGCAGCCTATCCACAGGCACAACAGCTTTGGGGATCTCTGCTTTCCCAGAGACTCAGCATGTCACGGTGCTCGCTCTCGGCAGAAGCTTTTTTCTGAAAAGGCAAACTTACGGCTCCTTCTCCCACAGGGAAGGTGCCAGCCCTGAAAACTAATGCAGTTTTTCACTATCCCTCTGCAGCCTATCCACAGGCACAACAGCTTTGGGGATCTCTGCTTTCCCAGAGACTCAGCATGTCACGGTGCTCGCTCTCGGCAGAAGCTTTTTCTGAGAAGGCAAAAGTGTGGCTCCTTCTCCCACAAGGAAGGTGCTAGCCCTGAAAGATCTTGCTGGTATTCACTATCCTCCTGCAGCCTATCCACAGGCACAACAGCTTTTGGGATCTCTGCTTTCCCAGAGACTCAGCATGTCACGGTGCTCGCTCTCGGCAGAAGCTTTTTTCTGAAAAAGCAAACTTACGGCTCCTTCTCCCACAGGGAAGGTGCCAGCCCTGAAAACTAATGCAGTTTTTCACTATCCCTCTGCAGCCTATCCACAGGCACAACAGCTTTGGGGATCTCTGCTTTCCCAGAGACTCAGCATGTCACGGTGCTCACTCTCGGCAGAGCCTTTTTCTGAAAAGGCAAACTTACGGCTCCTTCTCCCACAAGGAAGGTGCCAGCCCTGAAAGATCTTGCTGGTATTCACTATCCCTCTGCAGCCTATCCACACGCACAACAGCTTTGGGGATCTCTGCTTTCCCACAGACTCAGCATGTCACGGTGCTCGCTCTCGGCAGAAGCTTTTTTCTGAAAAGGCAAACTTACGGCTCCTTCTCCCACAGGGAAGGTGCCAGCCCTGAAAACTAATGCAGTTTTTCACTATCCCTCTGCAGCCTATCCACAGGCACAACAGCTTTGGGGATCTCTGCTTTCCCAGAGACTCAGCATGTCACGGTGCTCGCTCTCGGCAGAAGCTTTTTTCTGAAAAGGCAAACTTACGGCTCCTTCTCCCACAGGGAAGGTGCTAGCCCTGAAAACTAATGCAGTTTTTCACTATCCCTCTGCAGCCTATCCACAGGCACAACAGCTTTGGGGATCTCTGCTTTCCCAGAGACTCAGCATGTCACGGTGCTCGTTCTCGGCAGAAGCTTTTTCTGAGAAGGCAAACGTCTGGCTCCTTCTCCCACAAGGAAGGTGCTAGCCCTGAAAGATCTTGCTGGTATGCACTATCCCTCTGCAGCCTATCCACAGGCACAACAGCTTTGGGGATCTCTGCTTTCCCAGAGACTCAGCATGTCACGGTGCTCGCTCTCGGCAGAAGCTTTTTTCTGAAAAGGCAAACTTACGGCTCCTTCTCCCACAGGGAAGGTGCCAGCCCTGAAAACTAATGCAGTTTTTCACTATCCCTCTGCAGCCTATCCACAGGCACAACAGCTTTGGGGATCTCTGCTTTCCCAGAGACTCAGCATGTCACGGTGCTCGTTCTCGGCAGAAGCTTTTTCTGAGAAGGCAAACGTCTGGCTCCTTCTCCCACAAGGAAGGTGCTAGCCCTGAAAGATCTTGCTGGTATGCACTATCCCTCTGCAGCCTATCCACAGGCACAACAGCTTTGGGGATCTCTGCTTTCCCAGAGACTCAGCATGTCACGGTGCTCGCTCTCGGCAGAAGCTTTTTTCTGAAAAGGCAAACTTACGGCTCCTTCTCCCACAGGGAAGGTGCCAGGCCTGAAAACTAATGCAGTTTTTCACTATCCCTCTGCAGCCTATCCACAGGCACAACAGCTTTTGGGATCTCTGCTTTCCCAGAGACTCAGCATGTCACGGTGCTCGCTCTCGGCAGAAGCTTTTCTCTGAAAAGGCAAACTTACGGCTCCTTCTCCCACAGGGAAGGTGCCAGCCCTGAAAACTAATGCAGTTTTTCACTATCCCTCTGCAGCCTATCCACAGGCACAACAGCTTTGGGGATCTCTGCTTTCCCAGAGACTCAGCATGTCACGGTGCTCGCTCTCGGCAGAAGCTTTTTTCTGAAAAGGCAAACTTACGGCTCCTTCTCCCACAGGGAAGGTGCCAGCCCTGAAAACTAATGCAGTTTTTCACTATCCCCCTGCAGCCTATCCACAGGCACAACAGCTTTGGGGATCTCTGCTTTCCCAGAGACTCAGCATGTCACGGTGCTCGTTATCGGCAGAAGCTTTTTTCTGAAAAGGCAAACGTCTGGCTCCTTCTCCAGCAAGGCAAGTGCCAGGCCTGAAAGATTTTGTGGTCTTCACCGCCACCTGCATCCTATCCACAGGCACAACAGCACTGGGGATCCTTTAGCCGCAGCAGCACTGGGGATCTCTGCTATCCCAGAGACTCAGCATGTCACGGTGCTCACTCTCACCAGAGCCTTTTTCTGAAAAGGCAAACTTACGGCTCCTTCTCCCACAAGGAAGGTGCCAGCCCTGAAAGATCTTGCTGGTATTCACTATCCCTCTGCAGCCTATCCACAGGCACAACAGCTTTGGGGATCTCTGCTTTCCCAGAGACTCAGCATGTCACGGTGCTCGCTCTCGGCAGAAGCTTTTTTCTGAAAAGGCAAACTTACGGCTCCTTCTCCCACAGGGAAGGTGCCAGCCCTGAAAACTAATGCAGTTTTTCACTATCCCTCTGCAGCCTATCCACAGGCACAACAGCTTTGGGGATCTCTGCTTTCCCAGAGACTCAGCATGTCACGGTGCTCGCTCTCGGCAGAAGCTTTTTTCTGAAAAGGCAAACTTACGGCTCCTTCTCCCACAGGGAAGGTGCCAGCCCTGAAAGATCTTGCTGGTATTCACTATCCCTCTGCAGCCTATCCACAGGCACAACAGCTTTGGGGATCTCTGCTTTCCCAGAGACTCAGCATGTCACGGTGCTCGCTCTCGGCAGAAGCTTTTTTCTGAAAAGGCAAACTTACGGCTCCTTCTCCCACAGGGAAGGTGCCAGCTCTGAAATCTAATGCAGTTTTTCACTATCCCTCTGCAGCCTATCCACAGGCACAACAGCTTTTGGGATCTCTGCTTTCCCAGAGACTCAGCATGTCACGGTGCTCGCTCTCGGCAGAAGCTTTTTTCTGAAAAGGCAAACTTACGGCTCCTTCTCCCACAGGGAAGGTGCCAGCCCTGAAAACTAATGCAGTTTTTCACTATCCCTCTGCAGCCTATCCACAGGCACAACAGCTTTGGGGATCTCTGCTTTCCCAGAGACTCAGCATGTCACGGTGCTCACTCTCGGCAGAGCCTTTTTCTGAAAAGGCAAACTTACGGCTCCTTCTCCCACAAGGAAGGTGCCAGCCCTGAAAGATCTTGCTGGTATTCACTATCCCTCTGCAGCCTATCCACAGGCACAACAGCTTTGGGGATCTCTGCTTTCCCAGAGACTCAGCATGTCACTGTGCTCGCTCTCGGCAGAAGCTTTTTTCTGAAAAGGCAAACTTACGGCTCCTTCTCCCACAGGGAAGGTGCCAGCCCTGAAAACTAATGCAGTTTTTCACTATCCCTCTGCAGCCTATCCACAGGCACAACAGCTTTGGGGATCTCTGCTTTCCCAGAGACTCAGCATGTCACGGTGCTCGTTCTCGGCAGAAGCTTTTTCTGAGAAGGCAAACGTCTGGCTCCTTCTCCCACAAGGAAGGTGCTAGCCCTGAAAGATCTTGCTGGTATGCACTATCCCTCTGCAGCCTATCCACAGGCACAACAGCTTTGGGGATCTCTGCTTTCCCAGAGACTCAGCATGTCACGGTGCTCGCTCTCGGCAGAAGCTTTTTTCTGAAAAAGAAAACTTTCGGCTCCTTCTCCCACAGGGAAGGTGCCAGCCCTGAAAACTAATGCATTTTTTCACTATCCCTCTGCAGCCTATCCACAGGCACAACAGCTTTGGGGATCTCTGCTTTCCCAGAGACTCAGCATGTCACGGTGCTCGTTCTCGGCAGAAGCTTTTTCTGAGAAGGCAAACGTCTGGCTCCTTCTCCCACAAGGAAGGTGCTAGCCCTGAAAGATCTTGCTGGTATGCACTATCCCTCTGCAGCCTATCCACAGGCACAACAGCTTTGGGGATCTCTGCTTTCCCAGAGACTCAGCATGTCACGGTGCTCGCTCTCGGCAGAAACTTTTTTCTGAAAAAGCAAACTTACGGCTCCTTCTCCCACAGGGAAGGTGCCAGCCCTGAAAACTAATGCAGTTTTTCACTATCCCTCTGCAGCCTATCCACAGGCACAACAGCTTTGGGGATCTCTGCTTTCCCAGAGACTCAGCATGTCACGGTGCTCACTCTCGGCAGAGCCTTTTTCTGAAAAGGCAAACTTACGGCTCCTTCTCCCACAAGGAAGGTGCCAGCCCTGAAAGATCTTGCTGGTATTCACTATCCCTCTGCAGCCTATCCACACGCACAACAGCTTTGGGGATCTCTGCTTTCCCACAGACTCAGCATGTCACGGTGCTCGCTCTCGGCAGAAGCTTTTTTCTGAAAAGGCAAACTTACGGCTCCTTCTCCCACAGGGAAGGTGCCAGCCCTGAAAACTAATGCAGTTTTTCACTATCCCTCTGCAGCCTATCCACAGGCACAACAGCTTTGGGGATCTCTGCTTTCCCAGAGACTCAGCATGTCACGGTGCTCGCTCTCGGCAGAAGCTTTTTTCTGAAAAGGCAAACTTACGGCTCCTTCTCCCACAGGGAAGGTGCTAGCCCTGAAAACTAATGCAGTTTTTCACTATCCCTCTGCAGCCTATCCACAGGCACAACAGCTTTGGGGATCTCTGCTTTCCCAGAGACTCAGCATGTCACGGTGCTCGTTCTCGGCAGAAGCTTTTTCTGAGAAGGCAAACGTCTGGCTCCTTCTCCCACAAGGAAGGTGCTAGCCCTGAAAGATCTTGCTGGTATGCACTATCCCTCTGCAGCCTATCCACAGGCACAACAGCTTTGGGGATCTCTGCTTTCCCAGAGACTCAGCATGTCACGGTGCTCGCTCTCGGCAGAAGCTTTTTTCTGAAAAGGCAAACTTACGGCTCCTTCTCCCACAGGGAAGGTGCCAGCCCTGAAAACTAATGCAGTTTTTCACTATCCCTCTGCAGCCTATCCACAGGCACAACAGCTTTGGGGATCTCTGCTTTCCCAGAGACTCAGCATGTCACGGTGCTCGTTCTCGGCAGAAGCTTTTTCTGAGAAGGCAAACGTCTGGCTCCTTCTCCCACAAGGAAGGTGCTAGCCCTGAAAGATCTTGCTGGTATGCACTATCCCTCTGCAGCCTATCCACAGGCACAACAGCTTTGGGGATCTCTGCTTTCCCAGAGACTCAGCATGTCACGGTGCTCGCTCTCGGCAGAAGCTTTTTTCTGAAAAGGCAAACTTACGGCTCCTTCTCCCACAGGGAAGGTGCCAGGCCTGAAAACTAATGCAGTTTTTCACTATCCCTCTGCAGCCTATCCACAGGCACAACAGCTTTGGGGATCTCTGCTTTCCCAGAGACTCAGCATGTCACGGTGCTCGCTCTCGGCAGAAGCTTTTCTCTGAAAAGGCAAACTTACGGCTCCTTCTCCCACAGGGAAGGTGCCAGCCCTGAAAACTAATGCAGTTTTTCACTATCCCTCTGCAGCCTATCCACAGGCACAACAGCTTTGGGGATCTCTGCTTTCCCAGAGACTCAGCATGTCACGGTGCTCGCTCTCGGCAGAAGCTTTTTTCTGAAAAGGCAAACTTACGGCTCCTTCTCCCACAGGGAAGGTGCCAGCCCTGAAAACTAATGCAGTTTTTCACTATCCCTCTGCAGCCTATCCACAGGCACAACAGCTTTGGGGATCTCTGCTTTCCCAGAGACTCAGCATGTCACGGTGCTCGCTCTCGGCAGAAGCTTTTTTCTGAAAAGGCAAACTTACGGCTCCTTCTCCCACAGGGAAGGTGCCAGCCCTGAAAACTAATGCAGTTTTTCACTATCCCCCTGCAGCCTATCCACAGGCACAACAGCTTTGGGGATCTCTGCTTTCCCAGAGACTCAGCATGTCACGGTGCTCGTTATCGGCAGAAGCTTTTTTCTGAAAAGGCAAACGTCTGGCTCCTTCTCCAGCAAGGCAAGTGCCAGGCCTGAAAGATTTTGTGGTCTTCACCGCCACCTGCAGCCTATCCACAGGCACAACAGCACTGGGGATCCTTTAGCCGCAGCAGCACTGGGGATCTCTGCTATCCCAGAGACTCAGCATGTCACGGTGCTCACTCTCACCAGAGCCTTTTTCTGAAAAGGCAAACTTACGGCTCCTTCTCCCACAGGGAAGGTGCCAGCCCTGAAAACTAATGCAGTTTTTCACTATCCCTCTGCAGCCTATCCACACGCACAACAGCTTTGGGGATCTCTGCTTTCCCAGAGACTCAGCATGTCACGGTGCTCACTCTCGGCAGAGCCTTTTTCTGAAAAGGCAAACTTACGGCTCCTTCTCCCACAAGGAAGGTGCCAGCCCTGAAAGATCTTGCTGGTATTCACTATCCCTCTGCAGCCTATCCACAGGCACAACAGCTTTGGGGATCTCTGCTTTCCCAGAGACTCAGCATGTCACTGTGCTCGCTCTCGGCAGAAGCTTTTTTCTGAAAAGGCAAACTTACGGCTCCTTCTCCCACAGGGAAGGTGCTAGCCCTGAAAACTAATGCAGTTTTTCACTATCCCTCTGCAGCCTATCCACAGGCACAACAGCTTTGGGGATCTCTGCTTTCCCAGAGACTCAGCATGTCACGGTGCTCGTTCTCGGCAGAAGCTTTTTCTGAGAAGGCAAACTTACGGCTCCTTCTCCCACAAGGAAGGTGCCAGCCCTGAAAGATCTTGCTGGTATTCACTATCCCTCTGCAGCCTATCCACAGGCACAACAGCTTTGGGGATCTCTGCTTTCCCAGAGACTCAGCATGTCACGGTGCTCGCTCTCGGCAGAAGCTTTTCTCTGAAAAGGCAAACTTACGGCTCCTTCTCCCACAGGGAAGGTGCCAGCCCTGAAAACTAATGCAGTTTTTCACTATCCCTCTGCAGCCTATCCACAGGCACAACAGCTTTGGGGATCTCTGCTTTCCCAGAGACTCAGCATGTCACGGTGCTCACTCTCGGCAGAGCCTTTTTCTGAAAAGGCAAACTTACGGCTCCTTCTCCCACAAGGAAGGTGCCAGCCCTGAAAGATCTTGCTGGTATTCACTATCCCTCTGCAGCCTATCCACAGGCACAACAGCTTTGGGGATCTCTGCTTTCCCAGAGACTCAGCATGTCACGGTGCTCGCTCTCGGCAGAAGCTTTTTTCTGAAAAGGCAAACTTACGGCACCTTCTCCCACAGGGAAGGTGCCAGCCCTGAAAACTAATGCAGTTTTTCACTATCCCTCTGCAGCCTATCCACAGGCACAACAGCTTTGGGGATCTCTGCTTTCCCAGAGACTCAGCATGTCACGGTGCTCGCTCTCGGCAGAAGCTTTTTTCTGAAAAGGCAAACTTACGGCTCCTTCTCCCACAGGGAAGGTGCCAGCCCTGAAAGATCTTGCTGGTATTCACTATCCCTCTGCAGCCTATCCACAGGCACAACAGCTTTGGGGATCTCTGCTTTCCCAGAGACTCAGCATGTCACGGTGCTCGCTCTCGGCAGAAGCTTTTTTCTGAAAAGGCAAACTTACGGCTCCTTCTCCCACAGGGAAGGTGCCAGCTCTGAAAACTAATGCAGTTTTTCACTATCCCTCTGCAGCCTATCCACAGGCACAACAGCTTTTGGGATCTCTGCTTTCCCAGAGACTCAGCATGTCACGGTGCTCGCTCTCGGCAGAAGCTTTTTTCTGAAAAGGCAAACTTACGGCTCCTTCTCCCACAGGGAAGGTGCCAGCCCTGAAAACTAATGCAGTTTTTCACTATCCCTCTGCAGCCTATCCACACGCACAACAGCTTTGGGGATCTCTGCTTTCCCAGAGACTCAGCATGTCACGGTGCTCACTCTCGGCAGAGCCTTTTTCTGAAAAGGCAAACTTACGGCTCCTTCTCCCACAAGGAAGGTGCCAGCCCTGAAAGATCTTGCTGGTATTCACTATCCCTCTGCAGCCTATCCACAGGCACAACTGCTTTGGGGATCTCTGCTTTCCCAGAGACTCAGCATGTCACTGTGCTCGCTCTCGGCAGAAGCTTTTTTCTGAAAAGGCAAACTTACGGCTCCTTCTCCCACAGGGAAGGTGCCAGCCCTGAAAACTAATGCAGTTTTTCACTATCCCTCTGCAGCCTATCCACAGGCACAACAGCTTTGGGGATCTCTGCTTTCCCAGAGACTCAGCATGTCACGGTGCTCGTTCTCGGCAGAAGCTTTTTCTGAGAAGGCAAACGTCTGGCTCCTTCTCCCACAAGGAAGGTGCTAGCCCTGAAAGATCTTGCTGGTATGCAGTATCCCTCTGCAGCCTATCCACATGCACAACAGCTTTGGGGATCTCTGCTTTCCCAGAGACTCAGCATGTCACGGTGCTCGCTCTCGGCAGAAGCTTTTTTCTGAAAAAGAAAACTTTCGGCTCCTTCTCCCACAGGGAAGGTGCCAGCCCTGAAAACTAATGCAGTTTTTCACTATCCCTCTGCAGCCTATCCACAGGCACAACAGCTTTGGGGATCTCTGCTTTCCCAGAGACTCAGCATGTCACGGTGCTCGTTCTCGGCAGAAGCTTTTTCTGAGAAGGCAAACGTCTGGCTCCTTCTCCCACAAGGAAGGTGCTAGCCCTGAAAGATCTTGCTGGTATGCACTATCCCTCTGCAGCCTATCCACAGGCACAACAGCTTTGGGGATCTCTGCTTTCCCAGAGACTCAGCATGTCACGGTGCTCGCTCTCGGCAGAAGCTTTTTTCTGAAAAGGCAAACTTACGGCTCCTTCTCCCACAGGGAAGGTGCCAGCCCTGAAAACTAATGCAGTTTTTCACTATCCCCCTGCAGCCTATCCACAGGCACAACAGCTTTGGGGATCTCTGCTTTCCCAGAGACTCAGCATGTCACGGTGCTCGTTATCGGCAGAAGCTTTTTTCTGAAAAGGCAAACGTCTGGCTCCTTCTCCAGCAAGGCAAGTGCCAGGCCTGAAAGATTTTGTGGTCTTCACCGCCACCTGCAGCCTATCCACAGGCACAACAGCACTGGGATCCTTTAGCCGCAGCAGCACTGGGGATCTCTGCTATCCCAGAGACTCAGCATGTCACGGTGCTCACTCTCACCAGAGCCTTTTTCTGAAAAGGCAAACTTACGGCTCCTTCTCCCACAAGGAAGGTGCCAGCCCTGAAAGATCTTGCTGGTATTCACTATCCCTCTGCAGCCTATCCACAGGCACAACAGCTTTTGGGATCTCTGCTTTCCCAGAGACTCAGCATGTCACGGTGCTCGCTCTCGGCAGAAGCTTTTTTCTGAAAAGGCAAACTTACGGCTCCTTCTCCCACAGGGAAGGTGCCAGCCCTGAAAACTAATGCAGTTTTTCACTATCCCCCTGCAGCCTATCCACAGGCACAACAGCTTTGGGGATCTCTGCTTTCCCAGAGACTCAGCATGTCACGGTGCTTGCTCTCGGCAGAAGCTTTTTTCTGAAAAAGAAAACTTTCGGCTCCTTCTCCCTCAGGGAAGGTGCTAGCCCTGAAAACTAATGCAGTTTTTCACTATCCCTCTGCAGCCTATCCACAGGCACAACAGCTTTGGGGATCTCTGCTTTCCCAGAGACTCAGCATGTCACGGTGCTCGTTCTCGGCAGAAGCTTTTTCTGAGAAGGCAAACTTACGGCTCCTTCTCCCACAAGGAAGGTGCCAGCCCTGAAAGATCTTGCTGGTATTCACTATCCCTCTGCAGCCTATCCACAGGCACAACAGCTTTGGGGATCTCTGCTTTCCCAGAGACTCAGCATGTCACTGTGCTCGCTCTCGGCAGAAGCTTTTTTCTGAAAAGGCAAACTTACGGCTCCTTCTCCCACAGGGAAGGTGCCAGCCCTGAAAACTAATGCAGTTTTTCACTATCCCTCTGCAGCCTATCCACAGGCACAACAGCTTTGGGGATCTCTGCTTTCCCAGAGACTCAGCATGTCACGGTGCTCGTTCTCGGCAGAAGCTTTTTCTGAGAAGGCAAACGTCTGGCTCCTTCTCCCACAAGGAAGGTGCTAGCCCTGAAAGATCTTGCTGGTATGCAGTATCCCTCTGCAGCCTATCCACATGCACAACAGCTTTGGGGATCTCTGCTTTCCCAGAGACTCAGCATGTCACGGTGCTCGCTCTCGGCAGAAGCTTTTTTCTGAAAAAGAAAACTTTCGGCTCCTTCTCCCACAGGGAAGGTGCCAGCCCTGAAAACTAATGCATTTTTTCACTATCCCTCTGCAGCCTATCCACAGGCACAACAGCTTTGGGGATCTCTGCTTTCCCAGAGACTCAGCATGTCACGGTGCTCGTTCTCGGCAGAAGCTTTTTCTGAGAAGGCAAACGTCTGGCTCCTTCTCCCACAAGGAAGGTGCTAGCCCTGAAAGATCTTGCTGGTATGCAGTATCCCTCTGCAGCCTATCCACATGCACAACAGCTTTGGGGATCTCTGCTTTCCCAGAGACTCAGCATGTCACGGTGCTCGCTCTCGGCAGAAGCTTTTTTCTGAAAAAGAAAACTTTCGGCTCCTTCTCCCACAGGGAAGGTGCCAGCCCTGAAAACTAATGCATTTTTTCACTATCCCTCTGCAGCCTATCCACAGGCACAACAGCTTTGGGGATCTCTGCTTTCCCAGAGACTCAGCATGTCACGGTGCTCGTTCTCGGCAGAAGCTTTTTCTGAGAAGGCAAACGTCTGGCTCCTTCTCCCACAAGGAAGGTGCTAGCCCTGAAAGATCTTGCTGGTATGCAGTATCCCTCTGCAGCCTATCCACATGCACAACAGCTTTGGGGATCTCTGCTTTCCCAGAGACTCAGCATGTCACGGTGCTCGCTCTCGGCAGAAGCTTTTTTCTGAAAAAGAAAACTTTCGGCTCCTTCTCCCACAGGGAAGGTGCCAGCCCTGAAAACTAATGCATTTTTTCACTATCCCTCTGCAGCCTATCCACAGGCACAACAGCTTTGGGGATCTCTGCTTTCCCAGAGACTCAGCATGTCACGGTGCTCGTTCTCGGCAGAAGCTTTTTCTGAGAAGGCACACGTCTGGCTCCTTCTCCCACAAGGAAGGTGCTAGCCCTGAAAGATCTTGCTGGTATGCAGTATCCCTCTGCAGCCTATCCACATGCACAACAGCTTTGGGGATCTCTGCTTTCCCAGAGACTCAGCATGTCACGGTGCTCGCTCTCGGCAGAAGCTTTTTTCTGAAAAAGAAAACTTTCGGCTCCTTCTCCCACAGGGAAGGTGCCAGCCCTGAAAACTAATGCATTTTTTCACTATCCCTCTGCAGCCTATCCACAGGCACAACAGCTTTGGGGATCTCTGCTTTCCCAGAGACTCAGCATGTCACGGTGCTCGTTCTCGGCAGAAGCTTTTTCTGAGAAGGCAAACGTCTGGCTCCTTCTCCCACAAGGAAGGTGCTAGCCCTGAAAGATCTTGCTGGTATGCACTATCCCTCTGCAGCCTATCCACAGGCACAACAGCTTTGGGGATCTCTGCTTTCCCAGAGACTCAGCATGTCACGGTGCTCGCTCTCGGCAGAAGCTTTTTTCTGAAAAAGCAAACTTACGGCTCCTTCTCCCACAGGGAAGGTGCCAGCCCTGAAAACTAATGCAGTTTTTCACTATCCCTCTGCAGCCTATCCACAGGCACAACAGCTTTGGGGATCTCTGCTTTCCCAGAGACTCAGCATGTCACGGTGCTCGCTCTCGGCAGAAGCTTTTTTCTGAAAAGGCAAACTTACGGCTCCTTCTCCCACAGGGAAGGTGCCAGCCCTGAAAACTAATGCAGTTTTTCACTATCCCTCTGCAGCCTATCCACAGGCACAACAGCTTTGGGGATCTCTGCTTTCCCAGAGACTCAGCATGTCACTGTGCTCGCTCTCGGCAGAAGCTTTTTTCTGAAAAGGCAAACTTACGGCTCCTTCTCCCACAAGGAAGGTGCCAGCCCTGAAAACTAATGCAGTTTTTCACTATCCCTCTGCAGCCTATCCACAGGCACAACAGCTTTGGGGATCTCTGCTTTCCCAGAGACTCAGCATGTCACGGTGCTCACTCTCGGCAGAGCCTTTTTCTGAAAAGGCAAACTTACGGCCCCTTCTCCCACAAGGAAGGTGCCAGCCCTGAAAGATCTTGCTGGTATTCACTATCCCTCTGCAGCCTATCCACACGCACAACAGCTTTGGGGATCTCTGCTTTCCCACAGACTCAGCATGTCACGGTGCTCGCTCTCGGCAGAAGCTTTTTTCTGAAAAGGCAAACTTACGGCTCCTTCTCCCACAGGGAAGGTGCCAGCCCTGAAAACTAATGCAGTTTTTCACTATCCCTCTGCAGCCTATCCACAGGCACAACAGCTTTGGGGATCTCTGCTTTCCCAGAGACTCAGCATGTCACGGTGCTCGCTCTCGGCAGAAGCTTTTTTCTGAAAAGGCAAACTTACGGCTCCTTCTCCCACAGGGAAGGTGCTAGCCCTGAAAACTAATGCAGTTTTTCACTATCCCTCTGCAGCCTATCCACAGGCACAACAGCTTTGGGGATCTCTGCTTTCCCAGAGACTCAGCATGTCACGGTGCTCGTTCTCGGCAGAAGCTTTTTCTGAGAAGGCAAACGTCTGGCTCCTTCTCCCACAAGGAAGGTGCTAGCCCTGAAAGATCTTGCTGGTATGCACTATCCCTCTGCAGCCTATCCACAGGCACAACAGCTTTGGGGATCTCTGCTTTCCCAGAGACTCAGCATGTCACGGTGCTCGCTCTCGGCAGAAGCTTTTTTCTGAAAAGGCAAACTTACGGCTCCTTCTCCCACAGGGAAGGTGCCAGCCCTGAAAACTAATGCAGTTTTTCACTATCCCTCTGCAGCCTATCCACAGGCACAACAGCTTTGGGGATCTCTGCTTTCCCAGAGACTCAGCATGTCACGGTGCTCGTTCTCGGCAGAAGCTTTTTCTGAGAAGGCAAACGTCTGGCTCCTTCTCCCACAAGGAAGGTGCTAGCCCTGAAAGATCTTGCTGGTATGCACTATCCCTCTGCAGCCTATCCACAGGCACAACAGCTTTGGGGATCTCTGCTTTCCCAGAGACTCAGCATGTCACGGTGCTCGCTCTCGGCAGAAGCTTTTTTCTGAAAAGGCAAACTTACGGCTCCTTCTCCCACAGGGAAGGTGCCAGCCCTGAAAACTAATGCAGTTTTTCACTATCCCTCTGCAGCCTATCCACAGGCACAACAGCTTTGGGGATCTCTGCTTTCCCAGAGACTCAGCATGTCACGGTGCTCGTTCTCGGCAGAAGCTTTTTCTGAGAAGGCAAACGTCTGGCTCCTTCTCCCACAAGGAAGGTGCCAGCCCTGAAAGATCTTGCTGGTATGCACTATCCCTCTGCAGCCTATCCACAGGCACAACAGCTTTGGGGATCTCTGCTTTCCCAGAGACTCAGCATGTCACGGTGCTCGCTCTCGGCAGAAGCTTTTTTCTGAAAAGGCAAACTTACGGCTCCTTCTCCCACAGGGAAGGTGCCAGCCCTGAAAACTAATGCAGTTTTTCACTATCCCTCTGCAGCCTATCCACAGGCACAACAGCTTTGGGGATCTCTGCTTTCCCAGAGACTCAGCATGTCACGGTGCTCGCTCTCGGCAGAAGCTTTTTTCTGAAAAGGCAAACTTACGGCTCCTTCTCCCACAGGGAAGGTGCCAGCCCTGAAAACTAATGCAGTTTTTCACTATCCCTCTGCAGCCTATCCACAGGCACAACAGCTTTGGGGATCTCTGCTTTCCCAGAGACTCAGCATGTCACGGTGCTCGCTCTCGGCAGAAGCTTTTTTCTGAAAAGGCAAACTTACGGCTCCTTCTCCCACAGGGAAGGTGCCAGCCCTGAAAACTAATGCAGTTTTTCACTATCCCTCTGCAGCCTATCCACAGGCACAACAGCTTTGGGGATCTCTGCTTTCCCAGAGACTCAGCATGTCACGGTGCTCGTTCTCGGCAGAAGCTTTTTCTGAGAAGGCAAACGTCTGGCTCCTTCTCCCACAAGGAAGGTGCTAGCCCTGAAAGATCTTGCTGGTATGCACTATCCCTCTGCAGCCTATCCACAGGCACAACAGCTTTGGGGATCTCTGCTTTCCCAGAGACTCAGCATGTCACGGTGCTCGCTCTCGGCAGAAGCTTTTTTCTGAAAAGGCAAACTTACGGCTCCTTCTCCCACAGGGAAGGTGCCAGCCCTGAAAACTAATGCAGTTTTTCACTATCCCTCTGCAGCCTATCCACAGGCACAACAGCTTTGGGGATCTCTGCTTTCCCAGAGACTCAGCATGTCACGGTGCTCGCTCTCGGCAGAAGCTTTTTTCTGAAAAGGCAAACTTACGGCTCCTTCTCCCACAGGGAAGGTGCCAGCCCTGAAAACTAATGCAGTTTTTCACTATCCCTCTGCAGCCTATCCACAGGCACAACAGCTTTGGGGATCTCTGCTTTCCCAGAGACTCAGCATGTCACGGTGCTCGCTCTCGGCAGAAGCTTTTTTCTGAAAAAGAAAACTTTCGGCTCCTTCTCCCACAGGGAAGGTGCCAGCCCTGAAAACTAATGCAGTTTTTCACTATCCCTCTGCAGCCTATCCACAGGCACAACAGCTTTGGGGATCTCTGCTTTCCCAGAGACTCAGCATGTCACTGTGCTCGCTCTCGGCAGAAGCTTTTTTCTGAAAAGGCAAACTTACGGCTCCTTCTCCCACAGGGAAGGTGCCAGCCCTGAAAACTAATGCAGTTTTTCACTATCCCTCTGCAGCCTATCCACAGGCACAACAGCTTTGGGGATCTCTGCTTTCCCAGAGACTCAGCATGTCACGGTGCTCGTTCTCGGCAGAAGCTTTTTCTGAGAAGGCAAACGTCTGGCTCCTTCTCCCACAAGGAAGGTGCTAGCCCTGAAAGATCTTGCTGGTATGCAGTATCCCTCTGCAGCCTATCCACATGCACAACAGCTTTGGGGATCTCTGCTTTCCCAGAGACTCAGCATGTCACGGTGCTCGCTCTCGGCAGAAGCTTTTTTCTGAAAAAGAAAACTTTCGGCTCCTTCTCCCACAGGGAAGGTGCCAGCCCTGAAAACTAATGCATTTTTTCACTATCCCTCTGCAGCCTATCCACAGGCACAACAGCTTTGGGGATCTCTGCTTTCCCAGAGACTCAGCATGTCACGGTGCTCGTTCTCGGCAGAAGCTTTTTCTGAGAAGGCAAACGTCTGGCTCCTTCTCCCACAAGGAAGGTGCTAGCCCTGAAAGATCTTGCTGGTATGCAGTATCCCTCTGCAGCCTATCCACATGCACAACAGCTTTGGGGATCTCTGCTTTCCCAGAGACTCAGCATGTCACGGTGCTCGCTCTCGGCAGAAGCTTTTTTCTGAAAAAGAAAACTTTCGGCTCCTTCTCCCACAGGGAAGGTGCCAGCCCTGAAAACTAATGCATTTTTTCACTATCCCTCTGCAGCCTATCCACAGGCACAACAGCTTTGGGGATCTCTGCTTTCCCAGAGACTCAGCATGTCACGGTGCTCGTTCTCGGCAGAAGCTTTTTCTGAGAAGGCACACGTCTGGCTCCTTCTCCCACAAGGAAGGTGCTAGCCCTGAAAGATCTTGCTGGTATGCAGTATCCCTCTGCAGCCTATCCACATGCACAACAGCTTTGGGGATCTCTGCTTTCCCAGAGACTCAGCATGTCACGGTGCTCGCTCTCGGCAGAAGCTTTTTTCTGAAAAAGAAAACTTTCGGCTCCTTCTCCCACAGGGAAGGTGCCAGCCCTGAAAACTAATGCATTTTTTCACTATCCCTCTGCAGCCTATCCACAGGCACAACAGCTTTGGGGATCTCTGCTTTCCCAGAGACTCAGCATGTCACGGTGCTCGTTCTCGGCAGAAGCTTTTTCTGAGAAGGCAAACGTCTGGCTCCTTCTCCCACAAGGAAGGTGCTAGCCCTGAAAGATCTTGCTGGTATGCACTATCCCTCTGCAGCCTATCCACAGGCACAACAGCTTTGGGGATCTCTGCTTTCCCAGAGACTCAGCATGTCACGGTGCTCGCTCTCGGCAGAAGCTTTTTTCTGAAAAAGCAAACTTACGGCTCCTTCTCCCACAGGGAAGGTGCCAGCCCTGAAAACTAATGCAGTTTTTCACTATCCCTCTGCAGCCTATCCACAGGCACAACAGCTTTGGGGATCTCTGCTTTCCCAGAGACTCAGCATGTCACGGTGCTCGCTCTCGGCAGAAGCTTTTTTCTGAAAAGGCAAACTTACGGCTCCTTCTCCCACAGGGAAGGTGCCAGCCCTGAAAACTAATGCAGTTTTTCACTATCCCTCTGCAGCCTATCCACAGGCACAACAGCTTTGGGGATCTCTGCTTTCCCAGAGACTCAGCATGTCACTGTGCTCGCTCTCGGCAGAAGCTTTTTTCTGAAAAGGCAAACTTACGGCTCCTTCTCCCACAAGGAAGGTGCCAGCCCTGAAAACTAATGCAGTTTTTCACTATCCCTCTGCAGCCTATCCACAGGCACAACAGCTTTGGGGATCTCTGCTTTCCCAGAGACTCAGCATGTCACGGTGCTCACTCTCGGCAGAGCCTTTTTCTGAAAAGGCAAACTTACGGCCCCTTCTCCCACAAGGAAGGTGCCAGCCCTGAAAGATCTTGCTGGTATTCACTATCCCTCTGCAGCCTATCCACACGCACAACAGCTTTGGGGATCTCTGCTTTCCCACAGACTCAGCATGTCACGGTGCTCGCTCTCGGCAGAAGCTTTTTTCTGAAAAGGCAAACTTACGGCTCCTTCTCCCACAGGGAAGGTGCCAGCCCTGAAAACTAATGCAGTTTTTCACTATCCCTCTGCAGCCTATCCACAGGCACAACAGCTTTGGGGATCTCTGCTTTCCCAGAGACTCAGCATGTCACGGTGCTCGTTCTCGGCAGAAGCTTTTTCTGAGAAGGCAAACGTCTGGCTCCTTCTCCCACAAGGAAGGTGCTAGCCCTGAAAGATCTTGCTGGTATGCACTATCCCTCTGCAGCCTATCCACAGGCACAACAGCTTTGGGGATCTCTGCTTTCCCAGAGACTCAGCATGTCACGGTGCTCGCTCTCGGCAGAAGCTTTTTTCTGAAAAGGCAAACTTACGGCTCCTTCTCCCACAGGGAAGGTGCCAGCCCTGAAAACTAATGCAGTTTTTCACTATCCCTCTGCAGCCTATCCACAGGCACAACAGCTTTGGGGATCTCTGCTTTCCCAGAGACTCAGCATGTCACGGTGCTCACTCTCGGCAGAGCCTTTTTCTGAAAAGGCAAACTTACGGCTCCTTCTCCCACAAGGAAGGTGCCAGCCCTGAAAGATCTTGCTGGTATTCACTATCCCTCTGCAGCCTATCCACACGCACAACAGCTTTGGGGATCTCTGCTTTCCCAGAGACTCAGCATGTCACGGTGCTCGCTCTCGGCAGAAGCTTTTTTCTGAAAAGGCAAACTTACGGCTCCTTCTCCCACAGGGAAGGTGCCAGCCCTGAAAACTAATGCAGTTTTTCACTATCCCTCTGCAGCCTATCCACAGGCACAACAGCTTTGGGGATCTCTGCTTTCCCAGAGACTCAGCATGTCACGGTGCTCGTTCTCGGCAGAAGCTTTTTCTGAGAAGGCAAACGTCTGGCTCCTTCTCCCACAAGGAAGGTGCCAGCCCTGAAAGATCTTGCTGGTATGCACTATCCCTCTGCAGCCTATCCACAGGCACAACAGCTTTGGGGATCTCTGCTTTCCCAGAGACTCAGCATGTCACGGTGCTCGCTCTCGGCAGAAGCTTTTTTCTGAAAAGGCAAACTTACGGCTCCTTCTCCCACAGGGAAGGTGCCAGCCCTGAAAACTAATGCAGTTTTTCACTATCCCTCTGCAGCCTATCCACAGGCACAACAGCTTTGGGGATCTCTGCTTTCCCAGAGACTCAGCATGTCACGGTGCTCGCTCTCGGCAGAAGCTTTTTTCTGAAAAGGCAAACTTACGGCTCCTTCTCCCACAGGGAAGGTGCCAGCCCTGAAAACTAATGCAGTTTTTCACTATCCCTCTGCAGCCTATCCACAGGCACAACAGCTTTGGGGATCTCTGCTTTCCCAGAGACTCAGCATGTCACGGTGCTCGCTCTCGGCAGAAGCTTTTTTCTGAAAAGGCAAACTTACGGCTCCTTCTCCCACAGGGAAGGTGCCAGCCCTGAAAACTAATGCAGTTTTTCACTATCCCTCTGCAGCCTATCCACAGGCACAACAGCTTTGGGGATCTCTGCTTTCCCAGAGACTCAGCATGTCACGGTGCTCGTTCTCGGCAGAAGCTTTTTCTGAGAAGGCAAACGTCTGGCTCCTTCTCCCACAAGGAAGGTGCTAGCCCTGAAAGATCTTGCTGGTATGCACTATCCCTCTGCAGCCTATCCACAGGCACAACAGCTTTGGGGATCTCTGCTTTCCCAGAGACTCAGCATGTCACGGTGCTCGCTCTCGGCAGAAGCTTTTTTCTGAAAAGGCAAACTTACGGCTCCTTCTCCCACAGGGAAGGTGCCAGCCCTGAAAACTAATGCAGTTTTTCACTATCCCTCTGCAGCCTATCCACAGGCACAACAGCTTTGGGGATCTCTGCTTTCCCAGAGACTCAGCATGTCACGGTGCTCGCTCTCGGCAGAAGCTTTTTTCTGAAAAGGCAAACTTACGGCTCCTTCTCCCACAGGGAAGGTGCCAGCCCTGAAAACTAATGCAGTTTTTCACTATCCCTCTGCAGCCTATCCACAGGCACAACAGCTTTGGGGATCTCTGCTTTCCCAGAGACTCAGCATGTCACGGTGCTCGCTCTCGGCAGAAGCTTTTTTCTGAAAAAGAAAACTTTCGGCTCCTTCTCCCACAGGGAAGGTGCCAGCCCTGAAAACTAATGCAGTTTTTCACTATCCCTCTGCAGCCTATCCACAGGCACAACAGCTTTTGGGATCTCTGCTTTCCCAGAGACTCAGCATGTCACGGTGCTCGCTCTCGGCAGAAGCTTTTTTCTGAAAAGGCAAACTTACGGCTCCTTCTCCTACAGGGAAGGTGCCAGCCCTGAAAATTAATGCAGTTTTTCACTATCCCTCTGCAGCCTATCCACAGGCACAACAGCTTTGGGGATCTCTGCTTTCCCAGAGACTCAGCATGTCACGGTGCTCGCTCTCGGCAGAAGCTTTTTTCTGAAAAGGCAAACTTACGGCTCCTTCTCCCACAGGGAAGGTGCCAGCCCTGAAAACTAATGCAGTTTTTCACTATCCCTCTGCAGCCTATCCACAGGCACAACAGCTTTTGGGATCTCTGCTTTCCCAGAGACTCAGCATGTCACGGTGCTCGCTCTCGGCAGAAGCTTTTCTCTGAAAAGGCAAACTTACGGCTCCTTCTCCCACAGGGAAGGTGCCAGCCCTGAAAACTAATGCAGTTTTTCACTATCCCTCTGCAGCCTATCCACAGGCACAACAGCTTTGGGGATCTCTGCTTTCCCAGAGACTCAGCATGTCACGGTGCTCACTCTCGGCAGAGCCTTTTTCTGAAAAGGCAAACTTACGGCTCCTTCTCCCACAAGGAAGGTGCCAGCCCTGAAAGATCTTGCTGGTATTCACTATCCCTCTGCAGCCTATCCACAGGCACAACAGCTTTGGGGATCTCTGCTTTCCCAGAGACTCAGCATGTCACGGTGCTCGCTCTCGGCAGAAGCTTTTTTCTGAAAAGGCAAACTTACGGCTCCTTCTCCCACAGGGAAGGTGCCAGCCCTGAAAACTAATGCAGTTTTTCACTATCCCTCTGCAGCCTATCCACAGGCACAACAGCTTTGGGGATCTCTGCTTTCCCAGAGACTCAGCATGTCACGGTGCTCGCTCTCGGCAGAAGCTTTTTTCTGAAAAGGCAAACGTCTGGCTCCTTCTCCCACAGGGAAGGTGCCAGCCCTGAAAGATCTTGCTGGTATTCACTATCCCTCTGCAGCCTATCCACAGGCACAACAGCTTTGGGGATCTCTGCTTTCCCAGAGACTCAGCATGTCACGGTGCTCGCTCTCGGCAGAAGCTTTTTTCTGAAAAGGCAAACTTACGGCTCCTTCTCCCACAGGGAAGGTGCCAGCTCTGAAAACTAATGCAGTTTTTCACTATCCCTCTGCAGCCTATCCACAGGCACAACAGCTTTTGGGATCTCTGCTTTCCCAGAGACTCAGCATGTCACGGTGCTCGCTCTCGGCAGAAGCTTTTTTCTGAAAAGGCAAACTTACGGCTCCTTCTCCCACAGGGAAGGTGCCAGCCCTGAAAACTAATGCAGTTTTTCACTATCCCTCTGCAGCCTATCCACAGGCACAACAGCTTTGGGGATCTCTGCTTTCCCAGAGACTCAGCATGTCACGGTGCTCACTCTCGGCAGAGCCTTTTTCTGAAAAGGCAAACTTACGGCTCCTTCTCCCACAAGGAAGGTGCCAGCCCTGAAAGATCTTGCTGGTATTCACTATCCCTCTGCAGCCTATCCACAGGCACAACAGCTTTGGGGATCTCTGCTTTCCCAGAGACTCAGCATGTCACTGTGCTCGCTCTCGGCAGAAGCTTTTTTCTGAAAAGGCAAACTTACGGCTCCTTCTCCCACAGGGAAGGTGCCAGCCCTGAAAACTAATGCAGTTTTTCACTATCCCTCTGCAGCCTATCCACAGGCACAACAGCTTTGGGGATCTCTGCTTTCCCAGAGACTCAGCATGTCACGGTGCTCGTTCTCGGCAGAAGCTTTTTCTGAGAAGGCAAACGTCTGGCTCCTTCTCCCACAAGGAAGGTGCTAGCCCTGAAAGATCTTGCTGGTATGCACTATCCCTCTGCAGCCTATCCACATGCACAACAGCTTTGGGGATCTCTGCTTTCCCAGAGACTCAGCATGTCACGGTGCTCGCTCTCGGCAGAAGCTTTTTTCTGAAAAAGAAAACTTTCGGCTCCTTCTCCCACAGGGAAGGTGCCAGCCCTGAAAACTAATGCATTTTTTCACTATCCCTCTGCAGCCTATCCACAGGCACAACAGCTTTTGGGATCTCTGCTTTCCCAGAGACTCAGCATGTCACGGTGCTCGCTCTCGGCAGAAGCTTTTTCTGAGAAGGCAAACGTCTGGCTCCTTCTCCCACAAGGAAGGTGCTAGCCCTGAAAGATCTTGCTGGTATGCACTATCCCTCTGCAGCCTATCCACAGGCACAACAGCTTTGGGGATCTCTGCTTTCCCAGAGACTCAGCATGTCACGGTGCTCGCTCTCGGCAGAAGCTTTTTTCTGAAAAGGCAAACTTACGGCTCCTTCTCCCACAGGGAAGGTGCCAGCCCTGAAAACTAATGCAGTTTTTCACTATCCCTCTGCAGCCTATCCACAGGCACAACAGCTTTGGGGATCTCTGCTTTCCCAGAGACTCAGCATGTCACGGTGCTCGTTCTCGGCAGAAGCTTTTTCTGAGAAGGCAAACGTCTGGCTCCTTCTCCCACAAGGAAGGTGCTAGCCCTGAAAGATCTTGCTGGTATGCACTATCCCTCTGCAGCCTATCCACAGGCACAACAGCTTTGGGGATCTCTGCTTTCCCAGAGACTCAGCATGTCACGGTGCTCGCTCTCGGCAGAAGCTTTTTTCTGAAAAGGCAAACTTACGGCTCCTTCTCCCACAGGGAAGGTGCCAGCCCTGAAAACTAATGCAGTTTTTCACTATCCCTCTGCAGCCTATCCACAGGCACAACAGCTTTGGGGATCTCTGCTTTCCCAGAGACTCAGCATGTCACGGTGCTCGTTCTCGGCAGAAGCTTTTTCTGAGAAGGCAAACGTCTGGCTCCTTCTCCCACAAGGAAGGTGCTAGCCCTGAAAGATCTTGCTGGTATGCACTATCCCTCTGCAGCCTATCCACAGGCACAACAGCTTTGGGGATCTCTGCTTTCCCAGAGACTCAGCATGTCACGGTGCTCGCTCTCGGCAGAAGCTTTTTTCTGAAAAGGCAAACTTACGGCTCCTTCTCCCACAGGGAAGGTGCCAGCCCTGAAAACTAATGCAGTTTTTCACTATCCCTCTGCAGCCTATCCACAGGCACAACAGCTTTTGGGATCTCTGCTTTCCCAGAGACTCAGCATGTCACGGTGCTCGCTCTCGGCAGAAGCTTTTCTCTGAAAAGGCAAACTTACGGCTCCTTCTCCCACAGGGAAGGTGCCAGCCCTGAAAACTAATGCAGTTTTTCACTATCCCTCTGCAGCCTATCCACAGGCACAACAGCTTTGGGGATCTCTGCTTTCCCAGAGACTCAGCATGTCACGGTGCTCGTTCTCGGCAGAAGCTTTTTCTGAGAAGGCAAACGTCTGGCTCCTTCTCCCACAAGGAAGGTGCTAGCCCTGAAAGATCTTGCTGGTATGCAGTATCCCTCTGCAGCCTATCCACATGCACAACAGCTTTGGGGATCTCTGCTTTCCCAGAGACTCAGCATGTCACGGTGCTCGCTCTCGGCAGAAGCTTTTTTCTGAAAAAGAAAACTTTCGGCTCCTTCTCCCACAGGGAAGGTGCCAGCCCTGAAAACTAATGCATTTTTTCACTATCCCTCTGCAGCCTATCCACAGGCACAACAGCTTTGGGGATCTCTGCTTTCCCAGAGACTCAGCATGTCACGGTGCTCGTTCTCGGCAGAAGCTTTTTCTGAGAAGGCAAACGTCTGGCTCCTTCTCCCACAAGGAAGGTGCTAGCCCTGAAAGATCTTGCTGGTATGCAGTATCCCTCTGCAGCCTATCCACATGCACAACAGCTTTGGGGATCTCTGCTTTCCCAGAGACTCAGCATGTCACGGTGCTCGCTCTCGGCAGAAGCTTTTTTCTGAAAAAGAAAACTTTCGGCTCCTTCTCCCACAGGGAAGGTGCCAGCCCTGAAAACTAATGCATTTTTTCACTATCCCTCTGCAGCCTATCCACAGGCACAACAGCTTTGGGGATCTCTGCTTTCCCAGAGACTCAGCATGTCACGGTGCTCGTTCTCGGCAGAAGCTTTTTCTGAGAAGGCAAACGTCTGGCTCCTTCTCCCACAAGGAAGGTGCTAGCCCTGAAAGATCTTGCTGGTATGCAGTATCCCTCTGCAGCCTATCCACATGCACAACAGCTTTGGGGATCTCTGCTTTCCCAGAGACTCAGCATGTCACGGTGCTCGCTCTCGGCAGAAGCTTTTTTCTGAAAAAGAAAACTTTCGGCTCCTTCTCCCACAGGGAAGGTGCCAGCCCTGAAAACTAATGCATTTTTTCACTATCCCTCTGCAGCCTATCCACAGGCACAACAGCTTTGGGGATCTCTGCTTTCCCAGAGACTCAGCATGTCACGGTGCTCGTTCTCGGCAGAAGCTTTTTCTGAGAAGGCACACGTCTGGCTCCTTCTCCCACAAGGAAGGTGCTAGCCCTCAAAGATCTTGCTGGTATGCAGTATCCCTCTGCAGCCTATCCACATGCACAACAGCTTTGGGGATCTCTGCTTTCCCAGAGACTCAGCATGTCACGGTGCTCGCTCTCGGCAGAAGCTTTTTTCTGAAAAAGAAAACTTTCGGCTCCTTCTCCCACAGGGAAGGTGCCAGCCCTGAAAACTAATGCATTTTTTCACTATCCCTCTGCAGCCTATCCACAGGCACAACAGCTTTGGGGATCTCTGCTTTCCCAGAGACTCAGCATGTCACGGTGCTCGTTCTCGGCAGAAGCTTTTTCTGAGAAGGCAAACGTCTGGCTCCTTCTCCCACAAGGAAGGTGCTAGCCCTGAAAGATCTTGCTGGTATGCACTATCCCTCTGCAGCCTATCCACAGGCACAACAGCTTTGGGGATCTCTGCTTTCCCAGAGACTCAGCATGTCACGGTGCTCGCTCTCGGCAGAAGCTTTTTTCTGAAAAAGCAAACTTACGGCTCCTTCTCCCACAGGGAAGGTGCCAGCCCTGAAAACTAATGCAGTTTTTCACTATCCCTCTGCAGCCTATCCACAGGCACAACAGCTTTGGGGATCTCTGCTTTCCCAGAGACTCAGCATGTCACGGTGCTCGCTCTCGGCAGAAGCTTTTTTCTGAAAAGGCAAACTTACGGCTCCTTCTCCCACAGGGAAGGTGCCAGCCCTGAAAACTAATGCAGTTTTTCACTATCCCTCTGCAGCCTATCCACAGGCACAACAGCTTTGGGGATCTCTGCTTTCCCAGAGACTCAGCATGTCACTGTGCTCGCTCTCGGCAGAAGCTTTTTTCTGAAAAGGCAAACTTACGGCTCCTTCTCCCACAAGGAAGGTGCCAGCCCTGAAAACTAATGCAGTTTTTCACTATCCCTCTGCAGCCTATCCACAGGCACAACAGCTTTGGGGATCTCTGCTTTCCCAGAGACTCAGCATGTCACGGTGCTCACTCTCGGCAGAGCCTTTTTCTGAAAAGGCAAACTTACGGCCCCTTCTCCCACAAGGAAGGTGCCAGCCCTGAAAGATCTTGCTGGTATTCACTATCCCTCTGCAGCCTATCCACACGCACAACAGCTTTGGGGATCTCTGCTTTCCCACAGACTCAGCATGTCACGGTGCTCGCTCTCGGCAGAAGCTTTTTTCTGAAAAGGCAAACTTACGGCTCCTTCTCCCACAGGGAAGGTGCCAGCCCTGAAAACTAATGCAGTTTTTCACTATCCCTCTGCAGCCTATCCACAGGCACAACAGCTTTGGGGATCTCTGCTTTCCCAGAGACTCAGCATGTCACGGTGCTCGTTCTCGGCAGAAGCTTTTTCTGAGAAGGCAAACGTCTGGCTCCTTCTCCCACAAGGAAGGTGCTAGCCCTGAAAGATCTTGCTGGTATGCACTATCCCTCTGCAGCCTATCCACAGGCACAACAGCTTTGGGGATCTCTGCTTTCCCAGAGACTCAGCATGTCACGGTGCTCGCTCTCGGCAGAAGCTTTTTTCTGAAAAGGCAAACTTACGGCTCCTTCTCCCACAGGGAAGGTGCCAGCCCTGAAAACTAATGCAGTTTTTCACTATCCCTCTGCAGCCTATCCACAGGCACAACAGCTTTGGGGATCTCTGCTTTCCCAGAGACTCAGCATGTCACGGTGCTCGTTCTCGGCAGAAGCTTTTTCTGAGAAGGCAAACGTCTGGCTCCTTCTCCCACAAGGAAGGTGCTAGCCCTGAAAGATCTTGCTGGTATGCACTATCCCTCTGCAGCCTATCCACAGGCACAACAGCTTTGGGGATCTCTGCTTTCCCAGAGACTCAGCATGTCACGGTGCTCGCTCTCGGCAGAAGCTTTTTTCTGAAAAGGCAAACTTACGGCTCCTTCTCCCACAGGGAAGGTGCCAGCCCTGAAAACTAATGCAGTTTTTCACTATCCCTCTGCAGCCTATCCACAGGCACAACAGCTTTGGGGATCTCTGCTTTCCCAGAGACTCAGCATGTCACGGTGCTCGTTCTCGGCAGAAGCTTTTTCTGAGAAGGCAAACGTCTGGCTCCTTCTCCCACAAGGAAGGTGCCAGCCCTGAAAGATCTTGCTGGTATGCACTATCCCTCTGCAGCCTATCCACAGGCACAACAGCTTTGGGGATCTCTGCTTTCCCAGAGACTCAGCATGTCACGGTGCTCGCTCTCGGCAGAAGCTTTTTTCTGAAAAGGCAAACTTACGGCTCCTTCTCCCACAGGGAAGGTGCCAGCCCTGAAAACTAATGCAGTTTTTCACTATCCCTCGGCAGCCTATCCACAGGCACAACAGCTTTGGGGATCTCTGCTTTCCCAGAGACTCAGCATGTCACGGTGCTCGCTCTCGGCAGAAGCTTTTTTCTGAAAAGGCAAACTTACGGCTCCTTCTCCCACAGGGAAGGTGCCAGCCCTGAAAACTAATGCAGTTTTTCACTATCCCTCTGCAGCCTATCCACAGGCACAACAGCTTTGGGGATCTCTGCTTTCCCAGAGACTCAGCATGTCACGGTGCTCGCTCTCGGCAGAAGCTTTTTTCTGAAAAGGCAAACTTACGGCTCCTTCTCCCACAGGGAAGGTGCCAGCCCTGAAAACTAATGCAGTTTTTCACTATCCCTCTGCAGCCTATCCACAGGCACAACAGCTTTGGGGATCTCTGCTTTCCCAGAGACTCAGCATGTCACGGTGCTCGTTCTCGGCAGAAGCTTTTTCTGAGAAGGCAAACGTCTGGCTCCTTCTCCCACAAGGAAGGTGCTAGCCCTGAAAGATCTTGCTGGTATGCACTATCCCTCTGCAGCCTATCCACAGGCACAACAGCTTTGGGGATCTCTGCTTTCCCAGAGACTCAGCATGTCACGGTGCTCGCTCTCGGCAGAAGCTTTTTTCTGAAAAGGCAAACTTACGGCTCCTTCTCCCACAGGGAAGGTGCCAGCCCTGAAAACTAATGCAGTTTTTCACTATCCCTCTGCAGCCTATCCACAGGCACAACAGCTTTGGGGATCTCTGCTTTCCCAGAGACTCAGCATGTCACGGTGCTCGCTCTCGGCAGAAGCTTTTTTCTGAAAAGGCAAACTTACGGCTCCTTCTCCCACAGGGAAGGTGCCAGCCCTGAAAACTAATGCAGTTTTTCACTATCCCTCTGCAGCCTATCCACAGGCACAACAGCTTTGGGGATCTCTGCTTTCCCAGAGACTCAGCATGTCACGGTGCTCGCTCTCGGCAGAAGCTTTTTTCTGAAAAAGAAAACTTTCGGCTCCTTCTCCCACAGGGAAGGTGCCAGCCCTGAAAACTAATGCAGTTTTTCACTATCCCTCTGCAGCCTATCCACAGGCACAACAGCTTTTGGGATCTCTGCTTTCCCAGAGACTCAGCATGTCACGGTGCTCGCTCTCGGCAGAAGCTTTTTTCTGAAAAGGCAAACTTACGGCTCCTTCTCCTACAGGGAAGGTGCCAGCCCTGAAAATTAATGCAGTTTTTCACTATCCCTCTGCAGCCTATCCACAGGCACAACAGCTTTGGGGATCTCTGCTTTCCCAGAGACTCAGCATGTCACGGTGCTCGCTCTCGGCAGAAGCTTTTTTCTGAAAAGGCAAACTTACGGCTCCTTCTCCCACAGGGAAGGTGCCAGCCCTGAAAACTAATGCAGTTTTTCACTATCCTCCTGCAGCCTATCCACAGGCACAACAGCTTTTGGGATCTCTGCTTTCCCAGAGACTCAGCATGTCACGGTGCTCGCTCTCGGCAGAAGCTTTTTTCTGAAAAGGCAAACTTACGGCTCCTTCTCCCACAGGGAAGGTGCCAGCCCTGAAAACTAATGCAGTTTTTCACTATCCCTCTGCAGCCTATCCACAGGCACAACAGCTTTGGGGATCTCTGCTTTCCCAGAGACTCAGCATGTCACGGTGCTCACTCTCGGCAGAGCCTTTTTCTGAAAAGGCAAACTTACGGCTCCTTCTCCCACAAGGAAGGTGCCAGCCCTGAAAGATCTTGCTGGTATTCACTATCCCTCTGCAGCCTATCCACAGGCACAACAGCTTTGGGGATCTCTGCTTTCCCAGAGACTCAGCATGTCACGGTGCTCGCTCTCGGCAGAAGCTTTTTTCTGAAAAGGCAAACTTACGGCTCCTTCTCCCACAGGGAAGGTGCCAGCCCTGAAAACTAATGCAGTTTTTCACTATCCCTCTGCAGCCTATCCACAGGCACAACAGCTTTGGGGATCTCTGCTTTCCCAGAGACTCAGCATGTCACGGTGCTCGCTCTCGGCAGAAGCTTTTTTCTGAAAAGGCAAACTTACGGCTCCTTCTCCCACAGGGAAGGTGCCAGCCCTGAAAGATCTTGCTGGTATTCACTATCCCTCTGCAGCCTATCCACAGGCACAACAGCTTTGGGGATCTCTGCTTTCCCAGAGACTCAGCATGTCACGGTGCTCGCTCTCGGCAGAAGCTTTTTTCTGAAAAGGCAAACTTACGGCTCCTTCTCCCACAGGGAAGGTGCCAGCTCTGAAAACTAATGCAGTTTTTCACTATCCCTCTGCAGCCTATCCACAGGCACAACAGCTTTTGGGATCTCTGCTTTCCCAGAGACTCAGCATGTCACGGTGCTCGCTCTCGGCAGAAGCTTTTTTCTGAAAAGGCAAACTTACGGCTCCTTCTCCCACAGGGAAGGTGCCAGCCCTGAAAACTAATGCAGTTTTTCACTATCCCTCTGCAGCCTCTCCACAGGCACAACAGCTTTGGGGATCTCTGCTTTCCCAGAGACTCAGCATGTCACGGTGCTCACTCTCGGCAGAGCCTTTTTCTGAAAAGGCAAACTTACGGCTCCTTCTCCCACAAGGAAGGTGCCAGCCCTGAAAGATCTTGCTGGTATTCACTATCCCTCTGCAGCCTATCCACAGGCACAACAGCTTTGGGGATCTCTGCTTTCCCAGAGACTCAGCATGTCACGGTGCTCGCTCTCGGCAGAAGCTTTTTTCTGAAAAGGCAAACTTACGGCTCCTTCTCCCACAGGGAAGGTGCCAGCCCTGAAAACTAATGCAGTTTTTCACTATCCCTCTGCACCTATCCACATGCACAACAGCTTTGGGGATCTCTGCTTTCCCAGAGACTCAGCATGTCACGGTGCTCGCTCTCGGCAGAAGCTTTTTTCTGAAAAAGAAAACTTTCGGCTCCTTCTCCCACAGGGAAGGTGCCAGCCCTGAAAACTAATGCATTTTTTCACTATCCCTCTGCAGCCTATCCACAGGCACAACAGCTTTGGGGATCTCTGCTTTCCCAGAGACTCAGCATGTCACGGTGCTCGTTCTCGGCAGAAGCTTTTTCTGAGAAGGCAAACGTCTGGCTCCTTCTCCCACAAGGAAGGTGCTAGCCCTGAAAGATCTTGCTGGTATGCACTATCCCTCTGCAGCCTATCCACAGGCACAACAGCTTTGGGGATCTCTGCTTTCCCAGAGACTCAGCATGTCACGGTGCTCGCTCTCGGCAGAAGCTTTTTTCTGAAAAAGCAAACTTACGGCTCCTTCTCCCACAGGGAAGGTGCCAGCCCTGAAAACTAATGCAGTTTTTCACTATCCCTCTGCAGCCTATCCACAGGCACAACAGCTTTGGGGATCTCTGCTTTCCCAGAGACTCAGCATGTCACGGTGCTCACTCTCGGCAGAGCCTTTTTCTGAAAAGGCAAACTTACGGCTCCTTCTCCCACAAGGAAGGTGCCAGCCCTGAAAGATCTTGCTGGTATTCACTATCCCTCTGCAGCCTATCCTCACGCACAACAGCTTTGGGGATCTCTGCTTTCCCACAGACTCAGCATGTCACGGTGCTCGCTCTCGGCAGAAGCTTTTTTCTGAAAAGGCAAACTTACGGCTCCTTCTCCCACAGGGAAGGTGCCAGCCCTGAAAACTAATGCAGTTTTTCACTATCCCTCTGCAGCCTATCCACAGGCACAACAGCTTTGGGGATCTCTGCTTTCCCAGAGACTCAGCATGTCACGGTGCTCGCTCTCGGCAGAAGCTTTTTTCTGAAAAGGCAAACTTACGGCTCCTTCTCCCACAGGGAAGGTGCTAGCCCTGAAAACTAATGCAGTTTTTCACTATCCCTCTGCAGCCTATCCACAGGCACAACAGCTTTGGGGATCTCTGCTTTCCCAGAGACTCAGCATGTCACGGTGCTCGTTCTCGGCAGAAGCTTTTTCTGAGAAGGCAAACGTCTGGCTCCTTCTCCCACAAGGAAGGTGCTAGCCCTGAAAGATCTTGCTGGTATGCACTATCCCTCTGCAGCCTATCCACAGGCACAACAGCTTTGGGGATCTCTGCTTTCCCAGAGACTCAGCATGTCACGGTGCTCGCTCTCGGCAGAAGCTTTTTTCTGAAAAGGCAAACTTACGGCTCCTTCTCCCACAGGGAAGGTGCCAGCCCTGAAAACTAATGCAGTTTTTCACTATCCCTCTGCAGCCTATCCACAGGCACAACAGCTTTGGGGATCTCTGCTTTCCCAGAGACTCAGCATGTCACGGTGCTCGTTCTCGGCAGAAGCTTTTTCTGAGAAGGCAAACGTCTGGCTCCTTCTCCCACAAGGAAGGTGCTAGCCCTGAAAGATCTTGCTGGTATGCACTATCCCTCTGCAGCCTATCCACAGGCACAACAGCTTTGGGGATCTCTGCTTTCCCAGAGACTCAGCATGTCACGGTGCTCGCTCTCGGCAGAAGCTTTTTTCTGAAAAGGCAAACTTACGGCTCCTTCTCCCACAGGGAAGGTGCCAGCCCTGAAAACTAATGCAGTTTTTCACTATCCCTCTGCAGCCTATCCACAGGCACAACAGCTTTGGGGATCTCTGCTTTCCCAGAGACTCAGCATGTCACGGTGCTCGTTCTCGGCAGAAGCTTTTTCTGAGAAGGCAAACGTCTGGCTCCTTCTCCCACAAGGAAGGTGCTAGCCCTGAAAGATCTTGCTGGTATGCACTATCCCTCTGCAGCCTATCCACAGGCACAACAGCTTTGGGGATCTCTGCTTTCCCAGAGACTCAGCATGTCACGGTGCTCGCTCTCGGCAGAAGCTTTTTTCTGAAAAGGCAAACTTACGGCTCCTTCTCCCACAGGGAAGGTGCCAGCCCTGAAAACTAATGCAGTTTTTCACTATCCCTCTGCAGCCTATCCACAGGCACAACAGCTTTTGGGATCTCTGCTTTCCCAGAGACTCAGCATGTCACGGTGCTCGCTCTCGGCAGAAGCTTTTCTCTGAAAAGGCAAACTTACGGCTCCTTCTCCCACAGGGAAGGTGCCAGCCCTGAAAACTAATGCAGTTTTTCACTATCCCTCTGCAGCCTATCCACAGGCACAACAGCTTTGGGGATCTCTGCTTTCCCAGAGACTCAGCATGTCACGGTGCTCGCTCTCGGCAGAAGCTTTTTTCTGAAAAGGCAAACTTACGGCTCCTTCTCCCACAGGGAAGGTGCCAGCCCTGAAAACTAATGCAGTTTTTCACTATCCCCCTGCAGCCTATCCACAGGCACAACAGCTTTGGGGATCTCTGCTTTCCCAGAGACTCAGCATGTCACGGTGCTCGTTATCGGCAGAAGCTTTTTTCTGAAAAGGCAAACGTCTGGCTCCTTCTCCAGCAAGGCAAGTGCCAGGCCTGAAAGATTTTGTGGTCTTCACCGCCACCTGCAGCCTATCCACAGGCACAACAGCACTGGGGATCCTTTAGCCGCAGCAGCACTGGGGATCTCTGCTATCCCAGAGACTCAGCATGTCACGGTGCTCACTCTCACCAGAGCCTTTTTCTGAAAAGGCAAACTTACGGCTCCTTCTCCCACAAGGAAGGTGCCAGCCCTGAAAGATCTTGCTGGTATTCACTATCCCTCTGCAGCCTATCCACAGGCACAACAGCTTTGGGGATCTCTGCTTTCCCAGAGACTCAGCATGTCACGGTGCTTGCTCTCGGCAGAAGCTTTTTTCTGAAAAAGAAAACTTTCGGCTCCTTCTCCCTCAGGGAAGGTGCTAGCCCTGAAAACTAATGCAGTTTTTCACTATCCCCCTGCAGCCTATCCACAGGCACAACAGCTTTGGGGATCTCTGCTTTCCCAGAGACTCAGCATGTCACGGTGCTCGCTCTCGGCAGAAGCTTTTTTCTGAAAAAGAAAACTTTCGGCTCCTTCTCCCACAGGGAAGGTGCCAGCCCTGAAAACTAATGCATTTTTTCACTATCCCTCTGCAGCCTATCCACAGGCACAACAGCTTTGGGGATCTCTGCTTTCCCAGAGACTCAGCATGTCACGGTGCTCGTTCTCGGCAGAAGCTTTTTCTGAGAAGGCAAACGTCTGGCTCCTTCTCCCACAAGGAAGGTGCTAGCCCTGAAAGATCTTGCTGGTATGCACTATCCCTCTGCAGCCTATCCACAGGCACAACAGCTTTGGGGATCTCTGCTTTCCCAGAGACTCAGCATGTCACGGTGCTCGCTCTCGGCAGAAGCTTTTTTCTGAAAAAGCAAACTTACGGCTCCTTCTCCCACAGGGAAGGTGCCAGCCCTGAAAACTAATGCAGTTTTTCACTATCCCTCTGCAGCCTATCCACAGGCACAACAGCTTTGGGGATCTCTGCTTTCCCAGAGACTCAGCATGTCACGGTGCTCACTCTCGGCAGAGCCTTTTTCTGAAAAGGCAAACTTACGGCTCCTTCTCCCACAAGGAAGGTGCCAGCCCTGAAAGATCTTGCTGGTATTCACTATCCCTCTGCAGCCTATCCACACGCACAACAGCTTTGGGGATCTCTGCTTTCCCACAGACTCAGCATGTCACGGTGCTCGCTCTCGGCAGAAGCTTTTTTCTGAAAAGGCAAACTTACGGCTCCTTCTCCCACAGGGAAGGTGCCAGCCCTGAAAACTAATGCAGTTTTTCACTATCCCTCTGCAGCCTATCCACAGGCACAACAGCTTTGGGGATCTCTGCTTTCCCAGAGACTCAGCATGTCACGGTGCTCGCTCTCGGCAGAAGCTTTTTTCTGAAAAGGCAAACTTACGGCTCCTTCTCCCACAGGGAAGGTGCTAGCCCTGAAAACTAATGCAGTTTTTCACTATCCCTCTGCAGCCTATCCACAGGCACAACAGCTTTGGGGATCTCTGCTTTCCCAGAGACTCAGCATGTCACGGTGCTCGTTCTCGGCAGAAGCTTTTTCTGAGAAGGCAAACGTCTGGCTCCTTCTCCCACAAGGAAGGTGCTAGCCCTGAAAGATCTTGCTGGTATGCACTATCCCTCTGCAGCCTATCCACAGGCACAACAGCTTTGGGGATCTCTGCTTTCCCAGAGACTCAGCATGTCACGGTGCTCGCTCTCGGCAGAAGCTTTTTTCTGAAAAGGCAAACTTACGGCTCCTTCTCCCACAGGGAAGGTGCCAGCCCTGAAAACTAATGCAGTTTTTCACTATCCCTCTGCAGCCTATCCACAGGCACAACAGCTTTGGGGATCTCTGCTTTCCCAGAGACTCAGCATGTCACGGTGCTCGTTCTCGGCAGAAGCTTTTTCTGAGAAGGCAAACGTCTGGCTCCTTCTCCCACAAGGAAGGTGCTAGCCCTGAAAGATCTTGCTGGTATGCACTATCCCTCTGCAGCCTATCCACAGGCACAACAGCTTTGGGGATCTCTGCTTTCCCAGAGACTCAGCATGTCACGGTGCTCGCTCTCGGCAGAAGCTTTTTTCTGAAAAGGCAAACTTACGGCTCCTTCTCCCACAGGGAAGGTGCCAGCCCTGAAAACTAATGCAGTTTTTCACTATCCCTCTGCAGCCTATCCACAGGCACAACAGCTTTTGGGATCTCTGCTTTCCCAGAGACTCAGCATGTCACGGTGCTCGCTCTCGGCAGAATCTTTTCTCTGAAAAGGCAAACTTACGGCTCCTTCTCCCACAGGGAAGGTGCCAGCCCTGAAAACTAATGCAGTTTTTCACTATCCCTCTGCAGCCTATCCACAGGCACAACAGCTTTGGGGATCTCTGCTTTCCCAGAGACTCAGCATGTCACGGTGCTCACTCTCGGCAGAGCCTTTTTCTGAAAAGGCAAACTTACGGCTCCTTCTCCCACAAGGAAGGTGCCAGCCCTGAAAGATCTTGCTGGTATTCACTATCCCTCTGCAGCCTATCCACAGGCACAACAGCTTTGGGGATCTCTGCTTTCCCAGAGACTCAGCATGTCACGGTGCTCGCTCTCGGCAGAAGCTTTTTTCTGAAAAGGCAAACTTACGGCTCCTTCTCCCACAGGGAAGGTGCCAGCCCTGAAAACTAATGCAGTTTTTCACTATCCCTCTGCAGCCTATCCACAGGCACAACAGCTTTGGGGATCTCTGCTTTCCCAGAGACTCAGCATGTCACGGTGCTCGCTCTCGGCAGAAGCTTTTTTCTGAAAAGGCAAACTTACGGCTCCTTCTCCCACAGGGAAGGTGCCAGCCCTGAAAGATCTTGCTGGTATTCACTATCCCTCTGCAGCCTATCCACAGGCACAACAGCTTTGGGGATCTCTGCTTTCCCAGAGACTCAGCATGTCACGGTGCTCGCTCTCGGCAGAAGCTTTTTTCTGAAAAGGCAAACTTACGGCTCCTTCTCCCACAGGGAAGGTGCCAGCTCTGAAAACTAATGCAGTTTTTCACTATCCCTCTGCAGCCTATCCACAGGCACAACAGCTTTTGGGATCTCTGCTTTCCCAGAGACTCAGCATGTCACGGTGCTCGCTCTCGGCAGAAGCTTTTTTCTGAAAAGGCAAACTTACGGCTCCTTCTCCCACAGGGAAGGTGCCAGCCCTGAAAACTAATGCAGTTTTTCACTATCCCTCTGCAGCCTATCCACAGGCACAACAGCTTTGGGGATCTCTGCTTTCCCAGAGACTCAGCATGTCACGGTGCTCACTCTCGGCAGAGCCTTTTTCTGAAAAGGCAAACTTACGGCTCCTTCTCCCACAAGGAAGGTGCCAGCCCTGAAAGATCTTGCTGGTATTCACTATCCCTCTGCAGCCTATCCACTGGCTCAACAGCTTTGGGGATCTCTGCTTTCCCAGAGACTCAGCATGTCACTGTGCTCGCTCTCGGCAGAAGCTTTTTTCTGAAAAGGCAAACTTACGGCTCCTTCTCCCACAGGGAAGGTGCCAGCCCTGAAAACTAATGCAGTTTTTCACTATCCCTCTGCAGCCTATCCACAGGCACAACAGCTTTGGGGATCTCTGCTTTCCCAGAGACTCAGCATGTCACGGTGCTCGTTCTCGGCAGAAGCTTTTTCTGAGAAGGCAAACGTCTGGCTCCTTCTCCCACAAGGAAGGTGCTAGCCCTGAAAGATCTTGCTGGTATGCAGTATCCCTCTGCAGCCTATCCACATGCACAACAGCTTTGGGGATCTCTGCTTTCCCAGAGACTCAGCATGTCACGGTGCTCGCTCTCGGCAGAAGCTTTTTTCTGAAAAAGAAAACTTTCGGCTCCTTCTCCCACAGGGAAGGTGCCAGCCCTGAAAACTAATGCATTTTTTCACTATCCCTCTGCAGCCTATCCACAGGCACAACAGCTTTGGGGATCTCTGCTTTCCCAGAGACTCAGCATGTCACGGTGCTCGTTCTCGGCAGAAGCTTTTTCTGAGAAGGCAAACGTCTGGCTCCTTCTCCCACAAGGAAGGTGCTAGCCCTGAAAGATCTTGCTGGTATGCACTATCCCTCTGCAGCCTATCCACAGGCACAACAGCTTTGGGGATCTCTGCTTTCCCAGAGACTCAGCATGTCACGGTGCTCGCTCTCGGCAGAAGCTTTTTTCTGAAAAAGCAAACTTACGGCTCCTTCTCCCACAGGGAAGGTGCCAGCCCTGAAAACTAATGCAGTTTTTCACTATCCCTCTGCAGCCTATCCACAGGCACAACAGCTTTGGGGATCTCTGCTTTCCCAGAGACTCAGCATGTCACGGTGCTCACTCTCGGCAGAGCCTTTTTCTGAAAAGGCAAACTTACGGCTCCTTCTCCCACAAGGAAGGTGCCAGCCCTGAAAGATCTTGCTGGTATTCACTATCCCTCTGCAGCCTATCCTCACGCACAACAGCTTTGGGGATCTCTGCTTTCCCACAGACTCAGCATGTCACGGTGCTCGCTCTCGGCAGAAGCTTTTTTCTGAAAAGGCAAACTTACGGCTCCTTCTCCCACAGGGAAGGTGCCAGCCCTGAAAACTAATGCAGTTTTTCACTATCCCTCTGCAGCCTATCCACAGGCACAACAGCTTTGGGGATCTCTGCTTTCCCAGAGACTCAGCATGTCACGGTGCTCGCTCTCGGCAGAAGCTTTTTTCTGAAAAGGCAAACTTACGGCTCCTTCTCCCACAGGGAAGGTGCTAGCCCTGAAAACTAATGCAGTTTTTCACTATCCCTCTGCAGCCTATCCACAGGCACAACAGCTTTGGGGATCTCTGCTTTCCCAGAGACTCAGCATGTCACGGTGCTCGTTCTCGGCAGAAGCTTTTTCTGAGAAGGCAAACGTCTGGCTCCTTCTCCCACAAGGAAGGTGCTAGCCCTGAAAGATCTTGCTGGTATGCACTATCCCTCTGCAGCCTATCCACAGGCACAACAGCTTTGGGGATCTCTGCTTTCCCAGAGACTCAGCATGTCACGGTGCTCGCTCTCGGCAGAAGCTTTTTTCTGAAAAGGCAAACTTACGGCTCCTTCTCCCACAGGGAAGGTGCCAGCCCTGAAAACTAATGCAGTTTTTCACTATCCCTCTGCAGCCTATCCACAGGCACAACAGCTTTGGGGATCTCTGCTTTCCCAGAGACTCAGCATGTCACGGTGCTCGTTCTCGGCAGAAGCTTTTTCTGAGAAGGCAAACGTCTGGCTCCTTCTCCCACAAGGAAGGTGCTAGCCCTGAAAGATCTTGCTGGTATGCACTATCCCTCTGCAGCCTATCCACAGGCACAACAGCTTTGGGGATCTCTGCTTTCCCAGAGACTCAGCATGTCACGGTGCTCGCTCTCGGCAGAAGCTTTTTTCTGAAAAGGCAAACTTACGGCTCCTTCTCCCACAGGGAAGGTGCCAGCCCTGAAAACTAATGCAGTTTTTCACTATCCCTCTGCAGCCTATCCACAGGCACAACAGCTTTGGGGATCTCTGCTTTCCCAGAGACTCAGCATGTCACGGTGCTCGTTCTCGGCAGAAGCTTTTTCTGAGAAGGCAAACGTCTGGCTCCTTCTCCCACAAGGAAGGTGCTAGCCCTGAAAGATCTTGCTGGTATGCACTATCCCTCTGCAGCCTATCCACAGGCACAACAGCTTTGGGGATCTCTGCTTTCCCAGAGACTCAGCATGTCACGGTGCTCGCTCTCGGCAGAAGCTTTTTTCTGAAAAGGCAAACTTACGGCTCCTTCTCCCACAGGGAAGGTGCCAGCCCTGAAAACTAATGCAGTTTTTCACTATCCCTCTGCAGCCTATCCACAGGCACAACAGCTTTTGGGATCTCTGCTTTCCCAGAGACTCAGCATGTCACGGTGCTCGCTCTCGGCAGAAGCTTTTCTCTGAAAAGGCAAACTTACGGCTCCTTCTCCCACAGGGAAGGTGCCAGCCCTGAAAACTAATGCAGTTTTTCACTATCCCTCTGCAGCCTATCCACAGGCACAACAGCTTTGGGGATCTCTGCTTTCCCAGAGACTCAGCATGTCACGGTGCTCGCTCTCGGCAGAAGCTTTTTTCTGAAAAGGCAAACTTACGGCTCCTTCTCCCACAGGGAAGGTGCCAGCCCTGAAAACTAATGCAGTTTTTCACTATCCCCCTGCAGCCTATCCACAGGCACAACAGCTTTGGGGATCTCTGCTTTCCCAGAGACTCAGCATGTCACGGTGCTCGTTATCGGCAGAAGCTTTTTTCTGAAAAGGCAAACGTCTGGCTCCTTCTCCAGCAAGGCAAGTGCCAGGCCTGAAAGATTTTGTGGTCTTCACCGCCACCTGCAGCCTATCCACAGGCACAACAGCACTGGGGATCCTTTAGCCGCAGCAGCACTGGGGATCTCTGCTATCCCAGAGACTCAGCATGTCACGGTGCTCACTCTCACCAGAGCCTTTTTCTGAAAAGGCAAACTTACGGCTCCTTCTCCCACAAGGAAGGTGCCAGCCCTGAAAGATCTTGCTGGTATTCACTATCCCTCTGCAGCCTATCCACAGGCACAACAGCTTTGGGGATCTCTGCTTTCCCAGAGACTCAGCATGTCACGGTGCTTGCTCTCGGCAGAAGCTTTTTTCTGAAAAAGAAAACTTTCGGCTCCTTCTCCCTCAGGGAAGGTGCTAGCCCTGAAAACTAATGCAGTTTTTCACTATCCCTCTGCAGCCTATCCACAGGCACAACAGCTTTGGGGATCTCTGCTTTCCCAGAGACTCAGCATGTCACGGTGCTCGCTCTCGGCAGAAGCTTTTTTCTGAAAAAGAAAACTTTCGGCTCCTTCTCCCACAGGGAAGGTGCCAGCCCTGAAAACTAATGCATTTTTTCACTATCCCTCTGCAGCCTATCCACAGGCACAACAGCTTTGGGGATCTCTGCTTTCCCAGAGACTCAGCATGTCACGGTGCTCGTTCTCGGCAGAAGCTTTTTCTGAGAAGGCAAACGTCTGGCTCCTTCTCCCACAAGGAAGGTGCTAGCCCTGAAAGATCTTGCTGGTATGCACTATCCCTCTGCAGCCTATCCACAGGCACAACAGCTTTGGGGATCTCTGCTTTCCCAGAGACTCAGCATGTCACGGTGCTCGCTCTCGGCAGAAGCTTTTTTCTGAAAAAGCAAACTTACGGCTCCTTCTCCCACAGGGAAGGTGCCAGCCCTGAAAACTAATGCAGTTTTTCACTATCCCTCTGCAGCCTATCCACAGGCACAACAGCTTTGGGGATCTCTGCTTTCCCAGAGACTCAGCATGTCACGGTGCTCACTCTCGGCAGAGCCTTTTTCTGAAAAGGCAAACTTACGGCTCCTTCTCCCACAAGGAAGGTGCCAGCCCTGAAAGATCTTGCTGGTATTCACTATCCCTCTGCAGCCTATCCACAGGCACAACAGCTTTGGGGATCTCTGCTTTCCCACAGACTCAGCATGTCACGGTGCTCGCTCTCGGCAGAAGCTTTTTTCTGAAAAGGCAAACTTACGGCTCCTTCTCCCACAGGGAAGGTGCCAGCCCTGAAAACTAATGCAGTTTTTCACTATCCCTCTGCAGCCTATCCACAGGCACAACAGCTTTGGGGATCTCTGCTTTCCCAGAGACTCAGCATGTCACGGTGCTCGCTCTCGGCAGAAGCTTTTTTCTGAAAAGGCAAACTTACGGCTCCTTCTCCCACAGGGAAGGTGCTAGCCCTGAAAACTAATGCAGTTTTTCACTATCCCTCTGCAGCCTATCCACAGGCACAACAGCTTTGGGGATCTCTGCTTTCCCAGAGACTCAGCATGTCACGGTGCTCGTTCTCGGCAGAAGCTTTTTCTGAGAAGGCAAACGTCTGGCTCCTTCTCCCACAAGGAAGGTGCTAGCCCTGAAAGATCTTGCTGGTATGCACTATCCCTCTGCAGCCTATCCACAGGCACAACAGCTTTGGGGATCTCTGCTTTCCCAGAGACTCAGCATGTCACGGTGCTCGCTCTCGGCAGAAGCTTTTTTCTGAAAAGGCAAACTTACGGCTCCTTCTCCCACAGGGAAGGTGCCAGCCCTGAAAACTAATGCAGTTTTTCACTATCCCTCTGCAGCCTATCCACAGGCACAACAGCTTTGGGGATCTCTGCTTTCCCAGAGACTCAGCATGTCACGGTGCTCGTTCTCGGCAGAAGCTTTTTCTGAGAAGGCAAACGTCTGGCTCCTTCTCCCACAAGGAAGGTGCTAGCCCTGAAAGATCTTGCTGGTATGCACTATCCCTCTGCAGCCTATCCACAGGCACAACAGCTTTGGGGATCTCTGCTTTCCCAGAGACTCAGCATGTCACGGTGCTCGCTCTCGGCAGAAGCTTTTTTCTGAAAAGGCAAACTTACGGCTCCTTCTCCCACAGGGAAGGTGCCAGCCCTGAAAACTAATGCAGTTTTTCACTATCCCTCTGCAGCCTATCCACAGGCACAACAGCTTTGGGGATCTCTGCTTTCCCAGAGACTCAGCATGTCACGGTGCTCGCTCTCGGCAGAAGCTTTTCTCTGAAAAGGCAAACTTACGGCTCCTTCTCCCACAGGGAAGGTGCCAGCCCTGAAAACTAATGCAGTTTTTCACTATCCCTCTGCAGCCTATCCACAGGCACAACAGCTTTGGGGATCTCTGCTTTCCCAGAGACTCAGCATGTCACGGTGCTCGCTCTCGGCAGAAGCTTTTTTCTGAAAAGGCAAACTTACGGCTCCTTCTCCCACAGGGAAGGTGCCAGCCCTGAAAACTAATGCAGTTTTTCACTATCCCCCTGCAGCCTATGCACAGGCACAACAGCTTTGGGGATCTCTGCTTTCCCAGAGACTTAGCATGTCACGGTGCTCGTTATCGGCAGAAGCTTTTTTCTGAAAAGGCAAACGTCTGGCTCCTTCTCCAGCAAGGCAAGTGCCAGGCCTGAAAGATTTTGTGGTCTTCACCGCCACCTGCAGCCTATCCACAGGCACAACAGCACTGGGGATCCTTTAGCCGCAGCAGCACTGGGGATCTCTGCTATCCCAGAGACTCAGCATGTCACGGTGCTCACTCTCACCAGAGCCTTTTTCTGAAAAGGCAAACTTACGGCTCCTTCTCCCACAAGGAAGGTGCCAGCCCTGAAAGATCTTGCTGGTATTCACTATCCCTCTGCAGCCTATCCACAGGCACAACAGCTTTTGGGATCTCTGCTTTCCCAGAGACTCAGCATGTCACGGTGCTCGCTCTCGGCAGAAGCTTTTTTCTGAAAAGGCAAACTTACGGCTCCTTCTCCCACAGGGAAGGTGCCAGCCCTGAAAACTAATGCAGTTTTTCACTATCCCCCTGCAGCCTATCCACAGGCACAACAGCTTTGGGGATCTCTGCTTTCCCAGAGACTCAGCATGTCACGGTGCTTGCTCTCGGCAGAAGCTTTTTTCTGAAAAAGAAAACTTTCGGCTCCTTCTCCCTCAGGGAAGGTGCTAGCCCTGAAAACTAATGCAGTTTTTCACTATCCCCCTGCAGCCTATCCACAGGCACAACAGCTTTGGGGATCTCTGCTTTCCCAGAGACTCAGCATGTCACGGTGCTCGTTCTCGGCAGAAGCTTTTTTTGAGAAGGCAAACGTCTGGCTCCTTCTCCCACAAGGAAGGTGCTAGCCCTGAAAGATCTTGCTGGTATGCACTATCCCTCTGCAGCCTATCCACAGGCACAACAGCTTTGGGGATCTCTGCTTTCCCAGAGACTCAGCATGTCACGGTGCTCGTTCTCGGCAGAAGCTTTTTCTGAGAAGGCAAACGTCTGGCTCCTTCTCCCACAAGGAAGGTGCTAGCCCTGAAAGATCTTGCTGGTATGCACTATCCCTCTGCAGCCTATCCACAGGCACAACAGCTTTGGGGATCTCTGCTTTCCCAGAGACTCAGCATGTCACGGTGCTCGCTCTCGGCAGAAGCTTTTTTCTGAAAAGGCAAACTTACGGCTCCTTCTCCCACAAGGAAGGTGCTAGCCCTGAAAGATCTTGCTGGTATTCACTATCCCTCTGCAGCCTATCCACAGGCACAACAGCTTTTGGGATCTCTGCTTTCCCAGAGACTCAGCATGTCACGGTGCTCGCTCTCGGCAGAAGCTTTTTTCTGAAAAGGCAAACTTACGGCTCCTTCTCCCACAGGGAAGGTGCCAGCCCTGAAAACTAATGCAGTTTTTCACTATCCCTCTGCAGCCTATTCACAGGCACAACAGCTTTGGGGATCTCTGCTTTCCCAGAGACTCAGCATGTCACGGTGCTCGCTCTCGGCAGAAGCTTTTTTCTGAAAAGGCAAACTTACGGCTCCTTCTCCCACAGGGAAGGTGCCAGCCCTGAAAACTAATGCAGTTTTTCACTATCCCTCTGCAGCCTATCCACAGGCACAACAGCTTTTGGGATCTCTGCTTTCCCAGAGACTCAGCATGTCACGGTGCTCGCTCTCGGCAGAAGCTTTTTTCTGAAAAGGCAAACTTACGGCTCCTTCTCCCACAAGGAAGGTGCCAGCCCTGAAAGATCTTGCTGGTATTCACTATCCCTCTGCAGCCTATCCACAGGCACAACAGCTTTTGGGATCTCTGCTTTCCCAGAGACTCAGCATGTCACGGTGCTCGCTCTCGGCAGAAGCTTTTTTCTGAAAAGGCAAACTTACGGCTCCTTCTCCCACAGGGAAGGTGCCAGCCCTGAAAACTAATGCAGTTTTTCACTATCCCTCTGCAGCCTATCCACAGGCACAACAGCTTTGGGGATCTCTGCTTTCCCAGAGACTCAGCATGTCACGGTGCTCGCTCTCGGCAGAAGCTTTTTTCTGAAAAGGCAAACTTACGGCTCCTTCTCCCACAGGGAAGGTGCCAGCCCTGAAAACTAATGCAGTTTTTCACTATCCCTCTGCAGCCTATCCACAGGCACAACAGCTTTGGGGATCTCTGCTTTCCCAGAGACTCAGCATGTCACGGTGCTCGCTCTCGGCAGAAGCTTTTTTCTGAAAAGGCAAACTTACGGCTCCTTCTCCCACAGGGAAGGTGCCAGCCCTGAAAACTAATGCAGTTTTTCACTATCCCTCTGCAGCCTATCCACAGGCACAACAGCTTTGGGGATCTCTGCTTTCCCAGAGACTCAGCATGTCACGGTGCTCGTTCTCGGCAGAAGCTTTTTTCTGAAAAGGCAAACTTACGGCTCCTTCTCCCACAGGGAAGGTGCTAGCCCTGAAAGATCTTGCTGGTATGCACTATCCCTCTGCAGCCTATCCACAGGCACAACAGCTTTGGGGATCTCTGCTTTCCCAGAGACTCAGCATGTCACGGTGCTCGCTCTCGGCAGAAGCTTTTTTCTGAAAAGGCAAACTTACGGCTCCTTCTCCCACAGGGAAGGTGCCAGCCCTGAAAACTAATGCAGTTTTTCACTATCCCTCTGCAGCCCATCCACAGGCACAACAGCTTTGGGGATCTCTGCTTTCCCAGAGACTCAGCATGTCACGGTGCTCGCTCTCGGCAGAAGCTTTTTTCTGAAAAGGCAAACTTACGGCTCCTTCTCCCACAGGGAAGGTGCCAGCCCTGAAAACTAATGCAGTTTTTCACTATCCCTCTGCAGCCTATCCACAGGCACAACAGCTTTTGGGATCTCTGCTTTCCCAGAGACTCAGCATGTCACGGTGCTCGCTCTCGGCAGAAGCTTTTTTCTGAAAAGGCAAACTTACGGCTCCTTCTCCCACAGGGAAGGTGCCAGCCCTGAAAACTAATGCAGTTTTTCACTATCCCTCTGCAGCCTATCCACAGGCACAACAGCTTTGGGGATCTCTGCTTTCCCAGAGACTCAGCATGTCACGGTGCTCGCTCTCGGCAGAAGCTTTTTTCTGAAAAGGCAAACTTACGGCTCCTTCTCCCACAGGGAAGGTGCCAGCCCTGAAAACTAATGCAGTTTTTCACTATCCCTCTGCAGCCTATCCACAGGCACAACAGCTTTGGGGATCTCTGCTTTCCCAGAGACTCAGCATGTCACGGTGCTCACTCTCGGCAGAGCCTTTTTCTGAAAAGGCAAACTTACGGCTCCTTCTCCCACAAGGAAGGTGCCAGCCCTGAAAGATCTTGCTGGTATTCACTATCCCTCTGCAGCCTATCCACAGGCACAACAGCTTTTGGGATCTCTGCTTTCCCAGAGACTCAGCATGTCACGGTGCTCGCTCTCGGCAGAAGCTTTTTTCTGAAAAGGCAAACTTACGGCTCCTTCTCCCACAGGGAAGGTGCCAGCCCTGAAAACTAATGCAGTTTTTCACTATCCCTCTGCAGCCTATCCACAGGCACAACAGCTTTGGGGATCTCTGCTTTCCCAGAGACTCAGCATGTCACGGTGCTCGTTCTCGGCAGAAGCTTTTTCTGAGAAGGCAAACGTCTGGCTCCTTCTCCCACAAGGAAGGTGCTAGCCCTGAAAGATCTTGCTGGTATGCACTATCCCTCTGCAGCCTATCCACAGGCACAACAGCTTTGGGGATCTCTGCTTTCCCAGAGACTCAGCATGTCACGGTGCTCGTTGTCGGCAGATGCTTTTTCTGAGAAGGCAAACGTCTGGCTCCTTCTCCCACAAGGAAGGTGCTAGCCCTGAAAGATCTTGCTGGTATGCACTATCCCTCTGCAGCCTATCCACAGGCACAACAGCTTTGGGGATCTCTGCTTTCCCAGAGACTCAGCATGTCACGGTGCTCGCTCTCGGCAGAAGCTTTTTTCTGAAAAGGCAAACTTACGGCTCCTTCTCCCACAGGGAAGGTGCCAGCCCTGAAAACTAATGCAGTTTTTCACTATCCCTCTGCAGCCTATCCACAGGCACAACAGCTTTTGGGATCTCTGCTTTCCCAGAGACTCAGCATGTCACGGTGCTCGTTCTCGGCAGAAGCTTTTTCTGAGAAGGCAAACGTCTGGCTCCTTCTCCCACAAGGAAGGTGCTAGCCCTGAAAGATCTTGCTGGTATGCACTATCCCTCTGCAGCCTATCCACAGGCACAACAGCTTTGGGGATCTCTGCTTTCCCAGAGACTCAGCATGTCACGGTGCTCGTTCTCGGCAGAAGCTTTTTCTGAGAAGGCAAACGTCTGGCTCCTTCTCCCACAAGGAAGGTGCTAGCCCTGAAAGATCTTGCTGGTATGCACTATCCCTCTGCAGCCTATCCACAGGCACAACAGCTTTGGGGATCTCTGCTTTCCCAGAGACTCAGCATGTCACGGTGCTCGCTCTCGGCAGAAGCTTTTTTCTGAAAAGGCAAACTTACGGCTCCTTCTCCCACAGGGAAGGTGCCAGCCCTGAAAACTAATGCAGTTTTTCACTATCCCTCTGCAGCCTATCCACAGGCACAACAGCTTTGGGGATCTCTGCTTTCCCAGAGACTCAGCATGTCACGGTGCTCGTTCTCGGCAGAAGCTTTTTCTGAGAAGGCAAACGTCTGGCTCCTTCTCCCACAAGGAAGGTGCTAGCCCTGAAAGATCTTGCTGGTATGCACTATCCCTCTGCAGCCTATCCACAGGCACAACAGCTTTGGGGATCTCTGCTTTCCCAGAGACTCAGCATGTCACGGTGCTCGCTCTCGGCAGAAGCTTTTTTCTGAAAAGGCAAACTTACGGCTCCTTCTCCCACAGGGAAGGTGCCAGCCCTGAAAACTAATGCAGTTTTTCACTATCCCTCTGCAGCCTATCCACAGGCACAACAGCTTTGGGGATCTCTGCTTTCCCAGAGACTCAGCATGTCACGGTGCTCGTTCTCGGCAGAAGCTTTTTCTGAGAAGGCAAACGTCTGGCTCCTTCTCCCACAAGGAAGGTGCTAGCCCTGAAAGATCTTGCTGGTATGCACTATCCCTCTGCAGCCTATCCACAGGCACAACAGCTTTGGGGATCTCTGCTTTCCCAGAGACTCAGCATGTCACGGTGCTCGCTCTCGGCAGAAGCTTTTTTCTGAAAAGGCAAACTTACGGCTCCTTCTCCCACAGGGAAGGTGCCAGCCCTGAAAACTAATGCAGTTTTTCACTATCCCTCTGCAGCCTATCCACAGGCACAACAGCTTTTGGGATCTCTGCTTTCCCAGAGACTCAGCATGTCACGGTGCTCGCTCTCGGCAGAAGCTTTTCTCTGAAAAGGCAAACTTACGGCTCCTTCTCCCACAGGGAAGGTGCCAGCCCTGAAAACTAATGCAGTTTTTCACTATCCCTCTGCAGCCTATCCACAGGCACAACAGCTTTGGGGATCTCTGCTTTCCCAGAGACTCAGCATGTCACGGTGCTCGCTCTCGGCAGAAGCTTTTTTCTGAAAAGGCAAACTTACGGCTCCTTCTCCCACAGGGAAGGTGCCAGCCCTGAAAACTAATGCAGTTTTTCACTATCCCCCTGCAGCCTATGCACAGGCACAACAGCTTTGGGGATCTCTGCTTTCCCAGAGACTTAGCATGTCACGGTGCTCGTTATCGGCAGAAGCTTTTTTCTGAAAAGGCAAACGTCTGGCTCCTTCTCCAGCAAGGCAAGTGCCAGGCCTGAAAGATTTTGTGGTCTTCACCGCCACCTGCAGCCTATCCACAGGCACAACAGCACTGGGGATCCTTTAGCCGCAGCAGCACTGGGGATCTCTGCTATCCCAGAGACTCAGCATGTCACAGTGCTCACTCTCACCAGAGCCTTTTTCTGAAAAGGCAAACTTACGGCTCCTTCTCCCACAAGGAAGGTGCCAGCCCTGAAAGATCTTGCTGGTATTCACTATCCCTCTGCAGCCTATCCACAGGCACAACAGCTTTTGGGATCTCTGCTTTCCCAGAGACTCAGCATGTCACGGTGCTCGCTCTCGGCAGAAGCTTTTTTCTGAAAAGGCAAACTTACGGCTCCTTCTCCCACAGGGAAGGTGCCAGCCCTGAAAACTAATGCAGTTTTTCACTATCCCCCTGCAGCCTATCCACAGGCACAACAGCTTTGGGGATCTCTGCTTTCCCAGAGACTCAGCATGTCACGGTGCTTGCTCTCGGCAGAAGCTTTTTTCTGAAAAAGAAAACTTTCGGCTCCTTCTCCCTCAGGGAAGGTGCTAGCCCTGAAAACTAATGCAGTTTTTCACTATCCCCCTGCAGCCTATCCACAGGCACAACAGCTTTGGGGATCTCTGCTTTCCCAGAGACTCAGCATGTCACGGTGCTCGTTCTCGGCAGAAGCTTTTTTTGAGAAGGCAAACGTCTGGCTCCTTCTCCCACAAGGAAGGTGCTAGCCCTGAAAGATCTTGCTGGTATGCACTATCCCTCTGCAGCCTATCCACAGGCACAACAGCTTTGGGGATCTCTGCTTTCCCAGAGACTCAGCATGTCACGGTGCTCGTTCTCGGCAGAAGCTTTTTCTGAGAAGGCAAACGTCTGGCTCCTTCTCCCACAAGGAAGGTGCTAGCCCTGAAAGATCTTGCTGGTATGCACTATCCCTCTGCAGCCTATCCACAGGCACAACAGCTTTGGGGATCTCTGCTTTCCCAGAGACTCAGCATGTCACGGTGCTCGCTCTCGGCAGAAGCTTTTTTCTGAAAAGGCAAACTTACGGCTCCTTCTCCCACAGGGAAGGTGCCAGCCCTGAAAACTAATGCAGTTTTTCACTATCCCTCTGCAGCCTATCCACAGGCACAACAGCTTTTGGGATCTCTGCTTTCCCAGAGACTCAGCATGTCACGGTGCTCGCTCTCGGCAGAAGCTTTTTTCTGAAAAGGCAAACTTACGGCTCCTTCTCCCACAGGGAAGGTGCCAGCCCTGAAAACTAATGCAGTTTTTCACTATCCCTCTGCAGCCTATCCACAGGCACAACAGCTTTGGGGATCTCTGCTTTCCCAGAGACTCAGCATGTCACGGTGCTCGCTCTCGGCAGAAGCTTTTTTCTGAAAAGGCAAACTTACGGCTCCTTCTCCCACAAGGAAGGTGCCAGCCCTGAAAGATCTTGCTGGTATTCACTATCCCTCTGCAGCCTATCCACAGGCACAACAGCTTTTGGGATCTCTGCTTTCCCAGAGACTCAGCATGTCACGGTGCTCGCTCTCGGCAGAAGCTTTTTTCTGAAAAGGCAAACTTACGGCTCCTTCTCCCACAGGGAAGGTGCCAGCCCTGAAAACTAATGCAGTTTTTCACTATCCCTCTGCAGCCTATCCACAGGCACAACAGCTTTGGGGATCTCTGCTTTCCCAGAGACTCAGCATGTCACGGTGCTCGCTCTCGGCAGAAGCTTTTTTCTGAAAAGGCAAACTTACGGCTCCTTCTCCCACAGGGAAGGTGCCAGCCCTGAAAACTAATGCAGTTTTTCACTATCCCTCTGCAGCCTATCCACAGGCACAACAGCTTTGGGGATCTCTGCTTTCCCAGAGACTCAGCATGTCACGGTGCTCGCTCTCGGCAGAAGCTTTTTTCTGAAAAGGCAAACTTACGGCTCCTTCTCCCACAGGGAAGGTGCCAGCCCTGAAAACTAATGCAGTTTTTCACTATCCCTCTGCAGCCTATCCACAGGCACAACAGCTTTTGGGATCTCTGCTTTCCCAGAGACTCAGCATGTCACGGTGCTCGCTCTCGGCAGAAGCTTTTTTCTGAAAAGGCAAACTTACGGCTCCTTCTCCCACAGGGAAGGTGCTAGCCCTGAAAGATCTTGCTGGTATGCACTATCCCTCTGCAGCCTATCCACAGGCACAACAGCTTTGGGGATCTCTGCTTTCCCAGAGACTCAGCATGTCACGGTGCTCGCTCTCGGCAGAAGCTTTTTTCTGAAAAGGCAAACTTACGGCTCCTTCTCCCACAGGGAAGGTGCCAGCCCTGAAAACTAATGCAGTTTTTCACTATCCCTCTGCAGCCCATCCACAGGCACAACAGCTTTGGGGATCTCTGCTTTCCCAGAGACTCAGCATGTCACGGTGCTCGCTCTCGGCAGAAGCTTTTTTCTGAAAAGGCAAACTTACGGCTCCTTCTCCCACAGGGAAGGTGCCAGCCCTGAAAACTAATGCAGTTTTTCACTATCCCTCTGCAGCCTATCCACAGGCACAACAGCTTTTGGGATCTCTGCTTTCCCAGAGACTCAGCATGTCACGGTGCTCGCTCTCGGCAGAAGCTTTTTTCTGAAAAGGCAAACTTACGGCTCCTTCTCCCACAGGGAAGGTGCCAGCCCTGAAAACTAATGCAGTTTTTCACTATCCCTCTGCAGCCTATCCACAGGCACAACAGCTTTGGGGATCTCTGCTTTCCCAGAGACTCAGCATGTCACGGTGCTCGCTCTCGGCAGAAGCTTTTTTCTGAAAAGGCAAACTTACGGCTCCTTCTCCCACAGGGAAGGTGCCAGCCCTGAAAACTAATGCAGTTTTTCACTATCCCTCTGCAGCCTATCCACAGGCACAACAGCTTTGGGGATCTCTGCTTTCCCAGAGACTCAGCATGTCACGGTGCTCGCTCTCGGCAGAAGCTTTTTTCTGAAAAGGCAAACTTACGGCTCCTTCTCCCACAGGGAAGGTGCCAGCCCTGAAAACTAATGCAGTTTTTCACTATCCCTCTGCAGCCTATCCACAGGCACAACAGCTTTGGGGATCTCTGCTTTCCCAGAGACTCAGCATGTCACGGTGCTCGCTCTCGGCAGAAGCTTTTTTCTGAAAAGGCAAACTTACGGCTCCTTCTCCCACAGGGAAGGTGCCAGCCCTGAAAACTAATGCAGTTTTTCACTATCCCTCTGCAGCCTATCCACAGGCACAACAGCTTTGGGGATCTCTGCTTTCCCAGAGACTCAGCATGTCACTGTGCTCGCTCTCGGCAGAGCCTTTTTCTGAAAAGGCAAACTTACGGCTCCTTCTCCCACAAGGAAGGTGCCAGCCCTGAAAGATCTTGCTGGTATTCACTATCCCTCTGCAGCCTATCCACAGGCACAACAGCTTTTGGGATCTCTGCTTTCCCAGAGACTCAGCATGTCACGGTGCTCGCTCTCGGCAGAAGCTTTTTTCTGAAAAGGCAAACTTACGGCTCCTTCTCCCACAGGGAAGGTGCCAGCCCTGAAAACTAATGCAGTTTTTCACTATCCCTCTGCAGCCTATCCACAGGCACAACAGCTTTGGGGATCTCTGCTTTCCCAGAGACTCAGCATGTCACGGTGCTCGTTCTCGGCAGAAGCTTTTTCTGAGAAGGCAAACGTCTGGCTCCTTCTCCCACAAGGAAGGTGCTAGCCCTGAAAGATCTTGCTGGTATGCACTATCCCTCTGCAGCCTATCCACAGGCACAACAGCTTTGGGGATCTCTGCTTTCCCAGAGACTCAGCATGTCACGGTGCTCGTTGTCGGCAGAAGCTTTTTCTGAGAAGGCAAACGTCTGGCTCCTTCTCCCACAAGGAAGGTGCTAGCCCTGAAAGATCTTGCTGGTATGCACTATCCCTCTGCAGCCTATCCACAGGCACAACAGCTTTGGGGATCTCTGCTTTCCCAGAGACTCAGCATGTCACGGTGCTCGCTCTCGGCAGAAGCTTTTTTCTGAAAAGGCAAACTTACGGCTCCTTCTCCCACAGGGAAGGTGCCAGCCCTGAAAACTAATGCAGTTTTTCACTATCCCTCTGCAGCCTATCCACAGGCACAACAGCTTTTGGGATCTCTGCTTTCCCAGAGACTCAGCATGTCACGGTGCTCGCTCTCGGCAGAAGCTTTTTTCTGAAAAGGCAAACTTACGGCTCCTTCTCCCACAGGGAAGGTGCCAGCCCTGAAAGATCTTGCTGGTATTCACTATCCCTCTGCAGCCTATCCACAGGCACAACAGCTTTTGGGATCTCTGCTTTCCCAGAGACTCAGCATGTCACGGTGCTCGCTCTCGGCAGAAGCTTTTTTCTGAAAAGGCAAACTTACGGCTCCTTCTCCCACAGGGAAGGTGCCAGCCCTGAAAACTAATGCAGTTTTTCACTATCCCTCTGCAGCCTATCCACAGGCACAACAGCTTTGGGGATCTCTGCTTTCCCAGAGACTCAGCATGTCACGGTGCTCGTTCTCGGCAGAAGCTTTTTTCTGAAAAGGCAAACTTACGGCTCCTTCTCCCACAGGGAAGGTGCCAGCCCTGAAAACTAATGCAGTTTTTCACTATCCCTCTGCAGCCTATCCACAGGCACAACAGCTTTGGGGATCTCTGCTTTCCCAGAGACTCAGCATGTCACGGTGCTCGTTCTCGGCAGAAGCTTTTTCTGAGAAGGCAAACGTCTGGCTCCTTCTCCCACAAGGAAGGTGCTAGCCCTGAAAGATCTTGCTGGTATGCACTATCCCTCTGCAGCCTATCCACAGGCACAACAGCTTTGGGGATCTCTGCTTTCCCAGAGACTCAGCATGTCACGGTGCTCGTTCTCGGCAGAAGCTTTTTCTGAGAAGGCAAACGTCTGGCTCCTTCTCCCACAAGGAAGGTGCTAGCCCTGAAAGATCTTGCTGGTATGCACTATCCCTCTGCAGCCTATCCACAGGCACAACAGCTTTGGGGATCTCTGCTTTCCCAGAGACTCAGCATGTCACGGTGCTCGCTCTCGGCAGAAGCTTTTTTCTGAAAAGGCAAACTTACGGCTCCTTCTCCCACAGGGAAGGTGCCAGCCCTGAAAACTAATGCAGTTTTTCACTATCCCTCTGCAGCCTATCCACAGGCACAACAGCTTTTGGGATCTCTGCTTTCCCAGAGACTCAGCATGTCACGGTGCTCGCTCTCGGCAGAAGCTTTTTTCTGAAAAGGCAAACTTACGGCTCCTTCTCCCACAGGGAAGGTGCCAGCCCTGAAAACTAATGCAGTTTTTCACTATCCCTCTGCAGCCTATCCACAGGCACAACAGCTTTGGGGATCTCTGCTTTCCCAGAGACTCAGCATGTCACGGTGCTCGCCCTCGGCAGAAGCTTTTTTCTGAAAAGGCAAACTTACGGCTCCTTCTCCCACAAGGAAAGTGCTAGCACTGAAAGATCTTGCTGGTATTCACTATCCCTCTGCAGCCTATCCACAGGCACAACAGCTTTTGGGATCTCTGCTTTCCCAGAGACTCAGCATGTCACGGTGCTCGCTCTCGGCAGAAGCTTTTTTCTGAAAAGGCAAACTTACGGCTCCTTCTCCCACAGGGAAGGTGCCAGCCCTGAAAACTAATGCAGTTTTTCACTATCCCTCTGCAGCCTATTCACAGGCACAACAGCTTTGGGGATCTCTGCTTTCCCAGAGACTCAGCATGTCACGGTGCTCGCTCTCGGCAGAAGCTTTTTTCTGAAAAGGCAAACTTACGGCTCCTTCTCCCACAGGGAAGGTGCCAGCCCTGAAAACTAATGCAGTTTTTCACTATCCCTCTGCAGCCTATCCACAGGCACAACAGCTTTTGGGATCTCTGCTTTCCCAGAGACTCAGCATGTCACGGTGCTCGCTCTCGGCAGAAGCTTTTTTCTGAAAAGGCAAACTTACGGCTCCTTCTCCCACAAGGAAGGTGCCAGCCCTGAAAGATCTTGCTGGTATTCACTATCCCTCTGCAGCCTATCCACAGGCACAACAGCTTTTGGGATCTCTGCTTTCCCAGAGACTCAGCATGTCACGGTGCTCGCTCTCGGCAGAAGCTTTTTTCTGAAAAGGCAAACTTACGGCTCCTTCTCCCACAGGGAAGGTGCCAGCCCTGAAAACTAATGCAGTTTTTCACTATCCCTCTGCAGCCTATCCACAGGCACAACAGCTTTGGGGATCTCTGCTTTCCCAGAGACTCAGCATGTCACGGTGCTCGCTCTCGGCAGAAGCTTTTTTCTGAAAAGGCAAACTTACGGCTCCTTCTCCCACAGGGAAGGTGCCAGCCCTGAAAACTAATGCAGTTTTTCACTATCCCTCTGCAGCCTATCCACAGGCACAACAGCTTTGGGGATCTCTGCTTTCCCAGAGACTCAGCATGTCACGGTGCTCGCTCTCGGCAGAAGCTTTTTTCTGAAAAGGCAAACTTACGGCTCCTTCTCCCACAGGGAAGGTGCCAGCCCTGAAAACTAATGCAGTTTTTCACTATCCCTCTGCAGCCTATCCACAGGCACAACAGCTTTGGGGATCTCTGCTTTCCCAGAGACTCAGCATGTCACGGTGCTCGCTCTCGGCAGAAGCTTTTTTCTGAAAAGGCAAACTTACGGCTCCTTCTCCCACAGGGAAGGTGCCAGCCCTGAAAACTAATGCAGTTTTTCACTATCCCTCTGCAGCCTATCCACAGGCACAACAGCTTTGGGGATCTCTGCTTTCCCAGAGACTCAGCATGTCACGGTGCTCACTCTCGGCAGAGCCTTTTTCTGAAAAGGCAAACTTACGGCTCCTTCTCCCACAAGGAAGGTGCCAGCCCTGAAAGATCTTGCTGGTATTCACTATCCCTCTGCAGCCTATCCACAGGCACAACAGCTTTTGGGATCTCTGCTTTCCCAGAGACTCAGCATGTCACGGTGCTCGCTCTCGGCAGAAGCTTTTTTCTGAAAAGGCAAACTTACGGCTCCTTCTCCCACAGGGAAGGTGCCAGCCCTGAAAACTAATGCAGTTTTTCACTATCCCTCTGCAGCCTATCCACAGGCACAACAGCTTTGGGGATCTCTGCTTTCCCAGAGACTCAGCATGTCACGGTGCTCGTTCTCGGCAGAAGCTTTTTCTGAGAAGGCAAACGTCTGGCTCCTTCTCCCACAAGGAAGGTGCTAGCCCTGAAAGATCTTGCTGGTATGCACTATCCCTCTGCAGCCTATCCACAGGCACAACAGCTTTGGGGATCTCTGCTTTCCCAGAGACTCAGCATGTCACGGTGCTCGTTGTCGGCAGAAGCTTTTTCTGAGAAGGCAAACGTCTGGCTCCTTCTCGCACAAGGAAGGTGCTAGCACTGAAAGATCTTGCTGGTATGCACTATCCCTCTGCAGCCTATCCACAGGCACAACAGCTTTGGGGATCTCTGCTTTCCCAGAGACTCAGCATGTCACGGTGCTCGCTCTCGGCAGAAGCTTTTTTCTGAAAAGGCAAACTTACGGCTCCTTCTCCCACAGGGAAGGTGCCAGCCCTGAAAACTAATGCAGTTTTTCACTATCCCTCTGCAGCCTATCCACAGGCACAACAGCTTTTGGGATCTCTGCTTTCCCAGAGACTCAGCATGTCACGGTGCTCGCTCTCGGCAGAAGCTTTTTTCTGAAAAGGCAAACTTACGGCTCCTTCTCCCACAGGGAAGGTGCCAGCCCTGAAAGATCTTGCTGGTATTCACTATCCCTCTGCAGCCTATCCACAGGCACAACAGCTTTTGGGATCTCTGCTTTCCCAGAGACTCAGCATGTCACGGTGCTCGCTCTCGGCAGAAGCTTTTTTCTGAAAAGGCAAACTTACGGCTCCTTCTCCCACAGGGAAGGTGCCAGCCCTGAAAACTAATGCAGTTTTTCACTATCCCTCTGCAGCCTATCCACAGGCACAACAGCTTTGGGGATCTCTGCTTTCCCAGAGACTCAGCATGTCACGGTGCTCGCTCTCGGCAGAAGCTTTTTTCTGAAAAGGCAAACTTACGGCTCCTTCTCCCACAGGGAAGGTGCCAGCCCTGAAAACTAATGCAGTTTTTCACTATCCCTCTGCAGCCTATCCACAGGCACAACAGCTTTGGGGATCTCTGCTTTCCCAGAGACTCAGCATGTCACGGTGCTCGCTCTCGGCAGAAGCTTTTTTCTGAAAAGGCAAACTTACGGCTCCTTCTCCCACAGGGAAGGTGCCAGCCCTGAAAACTAATGCAGTTTTTCACTATCCCTCTGCAGCCTATCCACAGGCACAACAGCTTTGGGGATCTCTGCTTTCCCAGAGACTCAGCATGTCACGGTGCTCGCTCTCGGCAGAAGCTTTTTTCTGAAAAGGCAAACTTACGGCTCCTTCTCCCACAGGGAAGGTGCCAGCCCTGAAAACTAATGCAGTTTTTCACTATCCCTCTGCAGCCTATCCACAGGCACAACAGCTTTGGGGATCTCTGCTTTCCCAGAGACTCAGCATGTCACGGTGCTCGTTCTCGGCAGAAGCTTTTTCTGAGAAGGCAAACGTCTGGCTCCTTCTCCCACAAGGAAGGTGCTAGCCCTGAAAGATCTTGCTGGTATGCACTATCCCTCTGCAGCCTATCCACAGGCACAACAGCTTTGGGGATCTCTGCTTTCCCAGAGACTCAGCATGTCACGGTGCTCGTTCTCGGCAGAAGCTTTTTCTGAGAAGGCAAACGTCTGGCTCCTTCTCCCACAAGGAAGGTGCTAGCCCTGAAAGATCTTGCTGGTATGCACTATCCCTCTGCAGCCTATCCACAGGCACAACAGCTTTGGGGATCTCTGCTTTCCCAGAGACTCAGCATGTCACGGTGCTCGTTCTCGGCAGAAGCTTTTTTCTGAAAAGGCAAACTTACGGCTCCTTCTCCCACAGGGAAGGTGCCAGCCCTGAAAACTAATGCAGTTTTTCACTATCCCTCTGCAGCCTATCCACAGGCACAACAGCTTTGGGGATCTCTGCTTTCCCAGAGACTCAGCATGTCACGGTGCTCGTTCTCGGCAGAAGCTTTTTCTGAGAAGGCAAACGTCTGGCTCCTTCTCCCACAAGGAAGGTGCTAGCCCTGAAAGATCTTGCTGGTATGCACTATCCCTCTGCAGCCTATCCACAGGCACAACAGCTTTGGGGATCTCTGCTTTCCCAGAGACTCAGCATGTCACGGTGCTCGCTCTCGGCAGAAGCTTTTTTCTGAAAAGGCAAACTTACGGCTCCTTCTCCCACAGGGAAGGTGCCAGCCCTGAAAACTAATGCAGTTTTTCACTATCCCTCTGCAGCCTATCCACAGGCACAACAGCTTTGGGGATCTCTGCTTTCCCAGAGACTCAGCATGTCACGGTGCTCGCTCTCGGCAGAAGCTTTTTTCTGAAAAGGCAAACTTACGGCTCCTTCTCCCACAGGGAAGGTGCCAGCCCTGAAAACTAATGCAGTTTTTCACTATCCCTCTGCAGCCTATCCACAGGCACAACAGCTTTGGGGATCTCTGCTTTCCCAGAGACTCAGCATGTCACGGTGCTCGCTCTCGGCAGAAGCTTTTTTCTGAAAAGGCAAACTTACGGCTCCTTCTCCCACAGGGAAGGTGCCAGCCCTGAAAACTAATGCAGTTTTTCACTATCCCTCTGCAGCCTATCCACAGGCACAACAGCTTTGGGGATCTCTGCTTTCCCAGAGACTCAGCATGTAACGGTGCTCGCTCTCGGCAGAAGCTTTTTTCTGAAAAGGCAAACTTACGGCTCCTTCTCCCACAGGGAAGGTGCCAGCCCTGAAAACTAATGCAGTTTTTCACTATCCCTCTGCAGCCTATCCACAGGCACAACAGCTTTGGGGATCTCTGCTTTCCCAGAGACTCAGCATGTCACGGTGCTCGCTCTCGGCAGAAGCTTTTTTCTGAAAAGGCAAACTTACGGCTCCTTCTCCCACAGGGAAGGTGCCAGCCCTGAAAACTAATGCAGTTTTTCACTATCCCTCTGCAGCCTATCCACAGGCACAACAGCTTTGGGGATCTCTGCTTTCCCAGAGACTCAGCATGTCACGGTGCTCGTTCTCGGCAGAAGCTTTTTCTGAGAAGGCAAACGTCTGGCTCCTTCTCCCACAAGGAAGGTGCTAGCCCTGAAAGATCTTGCTGGTATGCACTATCCCTCTGCAGCCTATCCACAGGCACAACAGCTTTGGGGATCTCTGCTTTCCCAGAGACTCAGCATGTCACGGTGCTCGTTCTCGGCAGAAGCTTTTTTCTGAAAAGGCAAACTTACGGCTCCTTCTCCCACAGGGAAGGTGCCAGCCCTGAAAACTAATGCAGTTTTTCACTATCCCTCTGCAGCCTATCCACAGGCACAACAGCTTTGGGGATCTCTGCTTTCCCAGAGACTCAGCATGTCACGGTGCTCGTTCTCGGCAGAAGCTTTTTCTGAGAAGGCAAACGTCTGGCTCCTTCTCCCACAAGGAAGGTGCTAGCCCTGAAAGATCTTGCTGGTATGCACTATCCCTCTGCAGCCTATCCACAGGCACAACAGCTTTGGGGATCTCTGCTTTCCCAGAGACTCAGCATGTCACGGTGCTCGCTCTCGGCAGAAGCTTTTTTCTGAAAAGGCAAACTTACGGCTCCTTCTCCCACAGGGAAGGTGCCAGCCCTGAAAACTAATGCAGTTTTTCACTATCCCTCTGCAGCCTATCCACAGGCACAACAGCTTTTGGGATCTCTGCTTTCCCAGAGACTCAGCATGTCACGGTGCTCGCTCTCGGCAGAAGCTTTTTTCTGAAAAGGCAAACTTACGGCTCCTTCTCCCACAGGGAAGGTGCCAGCCCTGAAAACTAATGCAGTTTTTCACTATCCCTCTGCAGCCTATCCACAGGCACAACAGCTTTGGGGATCTCTGCTTTCCCAGAGACTCAGCATGTCACGGTGCTCGCTCTCGGCAGAAGCTTTTTTCTGAAAAGG
>NW_026061159.1:0-20843 GCF_929443795.1 Astur gentilis
CAAAAGCTGTTGTGCCTGTGGATAGGCTGCAGAGGGATAGTGAAAAACTGCATTAGTTTTCAGGGCTGGCACCTTCCCTGTGGGAGAAGGAGCCGTAAGTTTGCCTTTTCAGAAAAAAGCTTCTGCCGAGAGCGAGCACCGTGGACATGCTGAGTCTCTGGGAAAGCAGAGATCCCCAAAGCTGTTGTGCCTGTGGATAGGCTGCAGAGGGATAGTGAAAAACTGCCATTAGTTTTCAGGGCTGGCACCTTCCCTGTGGGAGAAGGAGCCGTAAGTTTGCCTTTTCAGAAAAAAGCTTCTGCCGAGAACGAGCACCGTGGACATTGCTGAGTCTCTGGGAAAGCAGAGATCCCAAAAGCTGTTGTGCCTGTGGATAGGCTGCAGAGGGATAGTGAATACCAGCAAGATCTTTCAGGGCTGGCACCTTCCTTGTGGGAGAAGGAGCCGTAAGTTTGCCTTTCAGAAAAAAGCTTCTGCCGAGAGCGAGCACCGTGACATGCTGAGTCTCTGGGAAAGCAAGAGATCCCCAAAAGCTGTTGTGCCTGTGGATAGGCTGCAGAGGGATAGTGAAAAACTGCATTAGTTTTCAGGGCTGGCACCTTCCCTGTGGGAGAAGGAGCCGTAAGTTTGCCTTTTCAGAAAAAAGCTTCTGCCGAGAGTGAGCACCGTGACATGCTGAGTCTCTGGGAAAGCAGAGATCCCCAAAGCTGTTGTGCCTGTGGATAGGCTGCAGGAGGATAGTGAATACCAGCAAGATCTTTCAGGGCTAGCACCTTCCTTGTGGGGAGAAGGAGCCACACTTTTGCCTTCTCAGAAAAAGCTTCTGCCGAGAGCGAGCACCGTGACATGCTGAGTCTCTGGGAAAGCAGAGATCCCCAAAGCTGTTGTGCCTGTGGATAGGCTGCAGAGGGATAGTGAAAAACTGCATTAGTTTTTCAGGGCTGGCACCTTCCCTGTGGGAGAAGGAGCCGTAAGTTTGCCTTTTCAGAAAAAGCTTCTGCCGAGAGCGAGCACCGTGACATGCTGAGTCTCTGGGAAAAGCAGAGATCCCCAAAGCTGTTGTGCCTGTGGATAGGCTGCAGAGGGATAGTGAAAAACTGCATTAGTTTTCAGGGCTGGCACCTTCCCTGTGGGAGAAGGAGCCGTAAGTTTGCCTTTTCAGAAAAAAAGCTTCTGCCGAGAGCGAGCACCGTGACATGCTGAGTCTCTGGGAAAGCAGAGATCCCCAAAGCTGTTGTGCCTGTGGATAGGCTGCAGAGGGATAGTGAAAAACTGCATTAGTTTTCAGGGCTGGCACCTTCCCTGTGGGAGAAGGAGCCGTCTCAGAAAAAGCTTCTGCCGAGAACGAGCACCGTGACATGCTGAGTCTCTGGGAAAGCAGAGATCCCAAAAGCTGTTGTGCCTGTGGATAGGCTGCAGAGGGATAGTGAATACCAGCAAGATCTTTCAGGGCTGGCACCTTCCTTGTGGGAGAAGGAGCCGTAAGTTTGCCTTTTCAGAAAAAGGCTCTGGCGAGAGTGAGCACCGTGACATGCTGAGTCTCTGGGAAAGCAGAGATCCCCAAAGCTGTTGTGCCTGGTGGATAGGCTGCAGAGGGATAGTGAAAAACTGCATTAGTTTTCAGGGCTGGCACCTTCCCTGTGGGAGAAGGAGCCGTAAGTTTGCCTTTTCAGAAAAAAAGCTTCTGCCCGAGAGCGAGCACCGTGACATGCTGAGTCTCTGGGAAAGCAGAGATCCCCAAAGCTGTTGTGCCTGTGGATAGGCTGCAGAGGGATAGTGAAAAACTGCATTAGTTTTCAGGGCTGGCACCTTCCCTGTGGGAGAAGGAGCCGTAAGTTTGCCTTTTCAGAAAAAAGCTTCTGCCGAGAGCGAGCACCGTGACATGCTGAGTCTCTGGGAAAGCAGAGATCCAAAAGCTGTTGTGCCTGTGGATAGGCTGCAGGAGGGATAGTGAATACCAGCAAGATCTTTCAGGGCTGGCACCTTCCTTGTGGGAGAAGGAGCCGTAAGTTTGCCTTTTCAGAAAAAAAGCTTCTGCCGAGAGCGAGCACCGTGACATGCTGAGTCTCTGGGAAAGCAGAGATCCCCAAAGCTGTTGTGCCTGTGGATAGGCTGCAGAGGGATAGTGAAAACCTGCATTAGTTTTCAGGGCTGGCACTTCCCTGTGGGAGAAGGAGCCGTAAGTTTGCCTTTTCAGAAAAAGCTTCTGCCGAGAGCGAGCACCGTGACATGCTGAGTCTCTGGGAAAGCAGAGATCCCCAAAGCTGTTGTGCCTGTGGATAGGCTGCAGAGGGATAGTGAAAAACTGCATTAGTTTTCAGGGCTGGCACCTTCCCTGTGGGAGAAGGAGCCGTAAGTTTGCCTTTTCAGAAAAAAGCTTCTGCCGAGAACGAGCACCGTGACATGGCTGAGTCTCTGGGAAAGCAGAGATCCCAAAAGCTGTTGTGCCTGTGGATAGGCTGCAGAGGGATAGTGAATACCAGCAAGATCTTTCAGGGCTGGCACCTTCCTTGTGGGAGAAGGAGCCGTAAGTTTTGCCTTTTCAGAAAAAAGCTTCTGCCGAGAGCGAGCACCGTGACATGCTGAGTCTCTGGGAAAGCAGAGATCCCAAAAGCTGTTGTGCCTGTGGATAGGCTGCAGAGGGATAGTGAAAAACTGCATTAGTTTTCAGGGCTGGCACCTTCCCTGTGGGAGAAGGAGCCGTAAGTTTGCCTTTTCAGAAAAAAGCTTCTGCCGAGAGTGAGCACCGTGACATGCTGAGTCTCTGGGAAAGCAGAGATCCCCAAAGCTGTTGTGCCTGTGGATAGGCTGCAGGAGGATAGTGAATACCAGCAAGATCTTTCAGGGCTAGCACCTTCCTTGTGGGAGAAGGAGCCACACTTTTGCCTTCTCAGAAAAAGCTTCTGCCGAGAGCGAGCACCGTGACATGCTGAGTCTCTCGGGAAAGCAGAGATCCCCAAAGCTGTTGTGCCTGTGGATAGGCTGCAGAGGGATAGTGAAAAACTGCATTAGTTTTCAGGGCTGGCACCTTCCCTGTGGGAGAAGGAGCCGTAAGTTTGCCTTATCAGAAAAAAGCTTCTGCCGAGAGCGAGCACCGTGACATGCTGAGTCTCTGGGAAGCAGAGATCCCCAAAGCTGTTGTGCCTGTGGATAGGCTGCAGAGGGATAGTGAAAAACTGCATTAGTTTTCAGGGCTGGCACCTTCCCTGTGGGAGAAGGAGCCGTAAGTTTGCCTTTTCAGAAAAAAGCTTCTGCCGAGAGCGAGCACCGTGACATGCTGAGTCTCTGGGAAAGCAGAGATCCCCAAAGCTGTTGTGCCTGTGGATAGGCTGCAGAGGGATAGTGAATACCAGCAAGATCTTTCAGGGCTAGCACCTTCCTTGTGGGAGAAGGAGCCACACTTTTGCCTTCTCAGAAAAAAGCTTCTGCCGAGAACGAGCACCGTGACATGCTGAGTCTCTGGGAAAGCAGAGATCCCAAAAGCTGTTGTGCCTGTGGATAGGCTGCAGAGGGATAGTGAATACCAGCAAGATCTTTCAGGGCTGGCACCTTCCTTGTGGGAGAAGGAGCCGTAAGTTTGCCTTTTCAGAAAAAAGCTTCTGCCGAGAGCGAGCACCGTGACATGCTGAGTCTCTGGGAAAGCAGAGATCCCCAAAGCTGTTGTGCCTGTGGATAGGCTGCAGAGGGATAGTGAAAAACTGCATTAGTTTTCAGGGCTGGCACCTTCCCTGTGGGAGAAGGAGCCGTAAGTTTGCCTTTTCAGAAAAAAGCTTCTGCCGAGAACGAGCACCGTGACATGCTGAGTCTCTGGGAAAGCAGAGATCCCAAAAGCTGTTGTGCCTGTGGATAGGCTGCAGAGGGATAGTGAATACCAGCAAGATCTTTCAGGGCTGGCACCTTCCTTGTGGGAGAAGGAGCCGTAAGTTTGCCTTTTCAGAAAAAAGCTTCTGCCGAGAGCGAGCACCGTGACATGCTGAGTCTCTGGGAAAGCAGAGATCCCCCAAAGCTGTTGTGCCTGTGGATAGGCTGCAGAGGGATAGTGAAAAAATGCATTAGTTTTCAGGGCTGGCACCTTCCCTGTGGGAGAAGGAGCCGTAAGTTTGCCTTTTCAGAAAAAAGCTTCTGCCGAGAGCGAGCACCGTGACATGCTGAGTCTCTGGGAAAGCAGAGATCCCCAAAGCTGTTGTGCCTGTGGATAGGCTGCAGAGGGATAGTGAAAACTGCATTAGTTTTCAGGGCTGGCACCTTCCCCTGTGGGAGAAGGAGCCGTAAGTTTGCCTTTTCAGAAAAAAGCTTCTGCCGAGAACGAGCACCGTGACATGCTGAGTCTCTGGGAAAGCAGAGATCCCAAAAGCTGTTGTGCCTGTGGATAGGCTGCAGAGGGATAGTGAATACCAGCAAGATCTTTCAGGGCTGGCACCTTCCTTGTGGGAGAAGGAGCCGTAAGTTTGCCTTTTCAGAAAAAAGCTTCTGCCGAGAGCGAGCACCGTGACATGCTGAGTCCTCTGGGAAAGCAGAGATCCCCAAAGCTGTTGTGCCTGTGGATAGGCTGCAGAGGGGATAGTGAAAAACTGCATTAGTTTTCAGGGCTGGGCACCTTCCCTGTGGGAGAAGGAGCCGTAAGTTTGCCTTTTCAGAAAAAAGCTTCTGCCGAGAACGAGCACCGTGACATGCTGAGTCTCTGGGAAAGCAGAGATCCCAAAAGCTGTTGTGCCTGTGGATAGGCTGCAGAGGGATAGTGAATACCAGCAAGATCTTTCAGGGCTGGCACCTTCCTTGTGGGAGAAGGAGCCGTAAGTTTGCCTTTTCAGAAAAAAAGCTTCTGCCGAGAGCGAGCACCGTGACATGCTGAGTCTCTGGAAAGCAGAGATCCCAAAAGCTGTTGTGCCTGTGGATAGGCTGCAGAGGGATAGTGAAAAACTGCATTAGTTTTCAGGGCTGGCACCTTCCCTGTGGGAGAAGGAGCCGTAAGTTTGCCTTTTCAGAAAAAAGCTTCTGCCGAGAGCGAGCACCGTGACATGCTGAGTCTCTGGGAAAGCAGAGATCCCCAAAGCTGTTGTGCCTGTGGATAGGCTGCAGGAGGATAGTGAATACCAGCAAGATCTTTCAGGGCTAGCACCTTCCTTGTGGGAGAAGGAGCCACACTTTTGCCTTCTCAGAAAAAGCTTCTGCCGAGAGCGAGCACCGTGACATGCTGAGTCTCTGGGAAAGCAGAGATCCCCAAAGCTGTTGTGCCTGTGGATAGGCTGCAGAGGGATAGTGAAAAACTGCATTAGTTTTCAGGGCTGGCACCTTCCTGTGGGAGAAGAGCCGTAAGTTTGCCTTTTCAGAAAAAAGCTTCTGCCGAGAGCGAGCACCGTGACATGCTGAGTCTCTGGGAAAGCAGAGATCCCAAAGCTGTTGTGCCTGTGGATAGGCTGCAGAGGGATAGTGAAAAACTGCATTAGTTTTCAGGGCTGGCACCTTCCCTGTGGAGAAGGAGCCGTAAGTTTGCCCTTTTCAGAAAAAAGCTTCTGCCGAGAGCGAGCACCGTGACATGCTGAGTCTCTGGAAAGCAGAGATCCCCAAAGCTGTTGTGCCTGTGGATAGGCTGCAGAGGGATAGTGAATACCAGCAAGATCTTTCAGGGCTAGCACCTTCCTTGTGGGAGAAGGAGCCACACTTTTGCCTTCTCAGAAAAAAGCTTCTGCCGAGAACGAGCACCTAGTGACATGCTGAGTCTCTGGGAAAGCAGACATCCCCAGTGCTGCTGCGGCTAAAGGATCCCCAGTGCTGTTGTGCCTGTGGATAGGCTGCAGGTGGCGGTGAAGACCACAAAATCTTTCAGGCCTATCACTTGACTTGCTGGAGAAGGAGCCAGACGTTTGCATTTTCAGAAAAAAGCTTCTGCCGAGAGCGAGCACCGTGACATGCTGAGTCTCTGGGAAAGCAGAGATCCCCAAAGCTGTTGTGCCTGTGGATAGGCTGCAGAGGGATAGTGAAAAACTGCATAAGTTTTCAGGGCTGGCACCTTCCCTGTGGGAGAAGGAGCCGTAAGTTTGCCTTTCAGAAAAAAGCTTCTGCCGAGAGCGAGCACCGTGACATGCTGAGTCTCTGGGAAAGCAGAGATCCCCAAAGCTGTTGTGCCTGTGGATAGGCTGCAGAGGGATAGTGAAAAACTGCATTAGTTTTCAGGGGTGGCACCTTCCCTGTGGGAGAAGGAGCCGTAAGTTTGCCTTTTCAGAAAAAAGCTTCTGCCGAGAGCGAGCACCGTGACATGCTGAGTCTCTGGGAAAGCAGAGATCCCCAAAGCTGTTGTGCCTGTGGATAGGCTGCAGAGGGATAGTGAAAAACTGCATTAGTTTTCAGGGCTGGCACCTCCCTGTGGGAGAAGGAGCCGTAAGTTTGCCTTTTCAGAAAAAAGCTTCTGCCGAGAACGAGCACCGTGACATGCTGAGTCTCTGGAAAGCAGAGATCCCAAAAGCTGTTGTGCCTGTGGATAGGCTGCAGAGGGATAGTGAATACCAGCAAGATCTTTCAGGCTGGCACCTTCCTTGTGGGAGAAGGAGCCGTAAGTTTGCCTTTTCAGAAAAAAGCTTCTGCCGAGAGCGAGCACCGTGACATGCTGAGTCTCTGGGAAAGCAGAGATCCCCAAAGCTGTTGTGCCTGTGGATAGGCTGCAGAGGGATAGTGAAAAACTGCATTAGTTTTCAGGGCTGGCACCTTCCCTGTGGGAGAAGGAGCCGTAAGTTTGCCTTTTCAGAAAAAAGCTTATGCCGAGAACGAGCACCGTGACATGCTGAGTCTCTGGGAAAGCAGAGATCCCAAAAGCTGTTGTGCCTGTGGATAGGCTGCAGAGGGATAGTGAATACCAGCAAGATCTTTCAGGGCTGGCACCTTCCTTGTGGGAGAAGGAGCCGTAAGTTTGCCTTTTCAGAAAAAGGCTCTGGCGAGAGTGAGCACCGTGACATGCTGAGTCTCTGGGGAAAGCAGAGATCCCCAAAGCTGTTGTGCCTGTGGATAGGCTGCAGAGGGATAGTGAAAAACTGCATTAGTTTTCAGGGCTGGCACCTTCCCTGTGGGAGAAGGAGCCGTAAGTTTGCCTTTTCAGAAAAAAGCTTCTGCCGAGAGCGAGCACCGTGACATGCTGAGTCTCTGGGAAAGCAGAGATCCCCAAAGCTGTTGTGCCTGTGGATAGGCTGCAGAGGGATAGTGAAAAACCTGCATTAGTTTTCAGGGCTGGCACCTTCCCTGTGGGAGAAGGAGCCGTAAGTTTGCCTTTTCAGAAAAAAGCTTCTGCCGAGAACGAGCACCGTGACATGCTGAGTCTCTGGGAAAGCAGAGATCCCAAAAGCTGTTGTGCCTGTGGATAGGCTGCAGAGGGATAGTGAATACCAGCAAGATCTTTCAGGGCTGGCACCTTCCTTGTGGGAGAAGGAGCCGTAAGTTTGCCTTTTCAGAAAAAAGCTTCTGCCGAGAGCGAGCACCGTGACATGCTGAGTCTCTGGGAAAGCAGAGATCCCCAAAGCTGTTGTGCCTGTGGATAGGCTGCAGAGGGATAGTGAAAAACTGCATTAGTTTTCAGGGCTGGCACCTTCCCTGTGGGAGAAGGAGCCGTAAGTTTGCCTTTTCAGAAAAAAGCTTCTTCCGAGAGCGAGCACCGTGACATGCTGAGTCTCTGGGAAAGCAGAGATCCCCAAAGCTGTTGTGCCTGTGGATAGGCTGCAGAGGGATAGTGAAAAACTGCATTAGTTTTCAGGGCTGGCACCTTCCCTGTGGGAGAAGGAGCCGTAAGTTTGCCTTTTCAGAAAAAAGCTTCTGCCGAGAGCGAGCACCGTGACATGCTGAGTCTCTGGGAAAGCAGAGATCCCCAAAGCTGTTGTGCCTGTGGATAGGCTGCAGAGGGATAGTGAATACCAGCAAGATCTTTCAGGGCTGGCACCTTCCCTGTGGGAGAAGGAGCCGTAAGTTTGCCTTTTCAGAAAAAAGCTTCTGCCGAGAGCGAGCACCGTGACATGCTGAGTCTCTGGGAAAGCAGAGATCCCCAAAGCTGTTGTGCCTGTGGATAGGCTGCAGAGGGATAGTGAAAAAATGCATTAGTTTTCAGGGCTGGCACCTTCCCTGTGGGAGAAGGAGCCGTAAGTTTGCCTTTTCAGAAAAAAGCTTCTGCCGAGAGCGAGCACCGTGACATGCTGAGTCTCTGGGAAAGCAGAGATCCCCAAAGCTGTTGTGCCTGTGGATAGGCTGCAGAGGGATAGTGAAAAACTGCATTAGTTTTCAGGGCTGGCACCTTCCCTGTGGGAGAAGGAGCCGTAAGTTTGCCTTTTCAGAAAAAAGCTTCTGCCGAGAACGAGCACCGTGACATGCTGAGTCTCTGGGAAAGCAGAGATCCCCAAAGCTGTTGTGCCTGTGGATAGGCTGCAGAGGGATAGTGAATACCAGCAAGATCTTTCAGGGCTGGCACCTTCCTTGTGGGAGAAGGAGCCGTAAGTTTGCCTTTTCAGAAAAAAGCTTCTGCCGAGAGCGAGCACCGTGACATGCTGAGTCTCTGGGAAAGCAGAGATCCCCAAAGCTGTTGTGCCTGTGGATAGGCTGCAGAGGGATAGTGAAAAACTGCATTAGTTTTCAGGGCTGGCACCTTCCCTGTGGGAGAAGGAGCCGTAAGTTTGCCTTTTCAGAAAAAAGCTTCTGCCGAGATCGAGCACCGTGACATGCTGAGTCTCTGGGAAAGCAGAGATCCCAAAAGCTGTTGTGCCTGTGGATAGGCTGCAGAGGGATAGTGAATACCAGCAAGATCTTTCAGGGCTGGCACCTTCCTTGTGGGAGAAGGAGCCGTAAGTTTGCCTTTTCAGAAAAAAGCTTCTGCCGAGAGCGAGCACCGTGACATGCTGAGTCTCTGGGAAAGCAGAGATCCCAAAAGCTGTTGTGCCTGTGGATAGGCTGCAGAGGGATAGTGAAAAACTGCATTAGTTTTCAGGGCTGGCACCTTCCCTGTGGGAGAAGGAGCCGTAAGTTTGCCTTTTCAGAAAAAAGCTTCTGCCGAGAGTGAGCACCGTGACATGCTGAGTCTCTGGGAAAGCAGAGATCCCCAAAGCTGTTGTGCCTGTGGATAGGCTGCAGGAGGATAGTGAATACCAGCAAGATCTTTCAGGGCTAGCACCTTCCTTGTGGGAGAAGGAGCCACACTTTTGCCTTCTCAGAAAAAGCTTCTGCCGAGAGCGAGCACCGTGACATGCTGAGTCTCTGGGAAAGCAGAGATCCCCAAAGCTGTTGTGCCTGTGGATAGGCTGCAGAGGGATAGTGAAAAACTGCATTAGTTTTCAGGGCTGGCACCTTCCCTGTGGGAGAAGGAGCCGTAAGTTTGCCTTTTCAGAAAAAAGCTTCTGCCGAGAGCGAGCACCGTGACATGCTGAGTCTCTGGGAAAGCAGAGATCCCCAAAGCTGTTGTGCCTGTGGATAGGCTGCAGAGGGATAGTGAAAAACTGCATTAGTTTTCAGGGCTGGCACCTTCCCTGTGGGAGAAGGAGCCGTAAGTTTGCCTTTTCAGAAAAAAGCTTCTGCCGAGAGCGAGCACCGTGACATGCTGAGTCTCTGGGAAAGCAGAGATCCCCAAAGCTGTTGTGCCTGTGGATAGGCTGCAGAGGGATAGTGAATACCAGCAAGATCTTTCAGGGCTAGCACCTTCCTTGTGGGAGAAGGAGCCACACTTTTGCCTTCTCAGAAAAAGCTTCTGCCGAGAACGAGCACCGTGACATGCTGAGTCTCTGGGAAAGCAGACATCCTCAGTGCTGCTGCGGCTAAAGGATCCCCAGTGCTGTTGTGCCTGTGGATAGGCTGCAGGTGGCGGTGAAGACCACAAAATCTTTCAGGCCTATCACTTGACTTGCTGGAGAAGGAGCCAGACGTTTGCATTTTCAGAAAAAAGCTTCTGCCGAGAGCGAGCACCGTGACATGCTGAGTCTCTGGGAAAGCAGAGATCCCCAAAGCTGTTGTGCCTGTGGATAGGCTGCAGAGGGATAGTGAAAAACTGCATAAGTTTTCAGGGCTGGCACCTTCCCTGTGGGAGAAGGAGCCGTAAGTTTGCCTTTTCAGAAAAAAGCTTCTGCCGAGAGCGAGCACCGTGACATGCTGAGTCTCTGGGAAAGCAGAGATCCCCAAAGCTGTTGTGCCTGTGGATAGGCTGCAGAGGGATAGTGAAAAACTGCATTAGTTTTCAGGGGTGGCACCTTCCCTGTGGGAGAAGGAGCCGTAAGTTTGCCTTTTCAGAAAAAAGCTTCTGCCGAGAGCGAGCACCGTGACATGCTGAGTCTCTGGGAAAGCAGAGATCCCCAAAGCTGTTGTGCCTGTGGATAGGCTGCAGAGGGATAGTGAAAAACTGCATTAGTTTTCAGGGCTGGCACCTTCCCTGTGGGAGAAGGAGCCGTAAGTTTGCCTTTTCAGAAAAAAGCTTCTGCCGAGAACGAGCACCGTGACATGCTGAGTCTCTGGGAAAGCAGAGATCCCAAAAGCTGTTGTGCCTGTGGATAGGCTGCAGAGGGATAGTGAATACCAGCAAGATCTTTCAGGGCTGGCACCTTCCTTGTGGGAGAAGGAGCCGTAAGTTTGCCTTTTCAGAAAAAAGCTTCTGCCGAGAGCGAGCACCGTGACATGCTGAGTCTCTGGGAAAGCAGAGATCCCCAAAGCTGTTGTGCCTGTGGATAGGCTGCAGAGGGATAGTGAAAAACTGCATTAGTTTTCAGGGCTGGCACCTTCCCTGTGGGAGAAGGAGCCGTAAGTTTGCCTTTTCAGAAAAAAGCTTCTGCCGAGAACGAGCACCGTGACATGCTGAGTCTCTGGGAAAGCAGAGATCCCAAAAGCTGTTGTGCCTGTGGATAGGCTGCAGAGGGATAGTGAATACCAGCAAGATCTTTCAGGGCTGGCACCTTCCTTGTGGGAGAAGGAGCCGTAAGTTTGCCTTTTCAGAAAAAGGCTCTGGCGAGAGTGAGCACCGTGACATGCTGAGTCTCTGGGAAAGCAGAGATCCCCAAAGCTGTTGTGCCTGTGGATAGGCTGCAGAGGGATAGTGAAAAACTGCATTAGTTTTCAGGGCTGGCACCTTCCCTGTGGGAGAAGGAGCCGTAAGTTTGCCTTTTCAGAAAAAAGCTTCTGCCGAGAGCGAGCACCGTGACATGCTGAGTCTCTGGGAAAGCAGAGATCCCCAAAGCTGTTGTGCCTGTGGATAGGCTGCAGAGGGATAGTGAAAAACTGCATTAGTTTTCAGGGCTGGCACCTTCCCTGTGGGAGAAGGAGCCGTAAGTTTGCCTTTTCAGAAAAAAGCTTCTGCCGAGAACGAGCACCGTGACATGCTGAGTCTCTGGGAAAGCAGAGATCCCAAAAGCTGTTGTGCCTGTGGATAGGCTGCAGAGGGATAGTGAATACCAGCAAGATCTTTCAGGGCTGGCACCTTCCTTGTGGGAGAAGGAGCCGTAAGTTTGCCTTTTCAGAAAAAAGCTTCTGCCGAGAGCGAGCACCGTGACATGCTGAGTCTCTGGGAAAGCAGAGATCCCCAAAGCTGTTGTGCCTGTGGATAGGCTGCAGAGGGATAGTGAAAAACTGCATTAGTTTTCAGGGCTGGCACCTTCCCTGTGGGAGAAGGAGCCGTAAGTTTGCCTTTTCAGAAAAAAGCTTCTTCCGAGAGCGAGCACCGTGACATGCTGAGTCTCTGGGAAAGCAGAGATCCCCAAAGCTGTTGTGCCTGTGGATAGGCTGCAGAGGGATAGTGAAAAACTGCATTAGTTTTCAGGGCTGGCACCTTCCCTGTGGGAGAAGGAGCCGTAAGTTTGCCTTTTCAGAAAAAAGCTTCTGCCGAGAGCGAGCACCGTGACATGCTGAGTCTCTGGGAAAGCAGAGATCCCCAAAGCTGTTGTGCCTGTGGATAGGCTGCAGAGGGATAGTGAATACCAGCAAGATCTTTCAGGGCTGGCACCTTCCCTGTGGGAGAAGGAGCCGTAAGTTTGCCTTTTCAGAAAAAAGCTTCTGCCGAGAGCGAGCACCGTGACATGCTGAGTCTCTGGGAAAGCAGAGATCCCCAAAGCTGTTGTGCCTGTGGATAGGCTGCAGAGGGATAGTGAAAAACTGCATTAGTTTTCAGGGCTGGCACCTTCCCTGTGGGAGAAGGAGCCGTAAGTTTGCCTTTTCAGAAAAAAGCTTCTGCCGAGAGCGAGCACCGTGACATGCTGAGTCTCTGGGAAAGCAGAGATCCCCAAAGCTGTTGTGCCTGTGGATAGGCTGCAGAGGGATAGTGAAAAACTGCATTAGTTTTCAGGGCTGGCACCTTCCCTGTGGGAGAAGGAGCCGTAAGTTTGCCTTTTCAGAAAAAAGCTTCTGCCGAGAGCGAGCACCGTGACATGCTGAGTCTCTGGGAAAGCAGAGATCCCCAAAGCTGTTGTGCCTGTGGATAGGCTGCAGAGGGATAGTGAAAAACTGCATTAGTTTTCAGGGCTGGCACCTTCCCTGTGGGAGAAGGAGCCGTAAGTTTGCCTTTTCAGAAAAAAGCTTCTGCCGAGAGCGAGCACCGTGACATGCTGAGTCTCTGGGAAAGCAGAGATCCCCAAAGCTGTTGTGCCTGTGGATAGGCTGCAGAGGGATAGTGAAAAACTGCATTAGTTTTCAGGGGTGGCACCTTCCCTGTGGGAGAAGGAGCCGTAAGTTTGCCTTTTCAGAAAAAAGCTTCTGCCGAGAGCGAGCACCGTGACATGCTGAGTCTCTGGGAAAGCAGAGATCCCCAAAGCTGTTGTGCCTGTGGATAGGCTGCAGAGGGATAGTGAAAAACTGCATTAGTTTTCAGGGCTGGCACCTTCCCTGTGGGAGAAGGAGCCGTAAGTTTGCCTTTTCAGAAAAAAGCTTCTGCCGAGAACGAGCACCGTGACATGCTGAGTCTCTGGGAAAGCAGAGATCCCAAAAGCTGTTGTGCCTGTGGATAGGCTGCAGAGGGATAGTGAATACCAGCAAGATCTTTCAGGGCTGGCACCTTCCTTGTGGGAGAAGGAGCCGTAAGTTTGCCTTTTCAGAAAAAAGCTTCTGCCGAGAGCGAGCACCGTGACATGCTGAGTCTCTGGGAAAGCAGAGATCCCCAAAGCTGTTGTGCCTGTGGATAGGCTGCAGAGGGATAGTGAAAAACTGCATAAGTTTTCAGGGCTGGCACCTTCCCTGTGGGAGAAGGAGCCGTAAGTTTGCCTTTTCAGAAAAAAGCTTCTTCCGAGAGCGAGCACCGTGACATGCTGAGTCTCTGGGAAAGCAGAGATCCCCAAAGCTGTTGTGCCTGTGGATAGGCTGCAGAGGGATAGTGAAAAACTGCATTAGTTTTCAGGGCTGGCACCTTCCCTGTGGGAGAAGGAGCCGTAAGTTTGCCTTTTCAGAAAAAAGCTTCTGCCGAGAGCGAGCACCGTGACATGCTGAGTCTCTGGGAAAGCAGAGATCCCCAAAGCTGTTGTGCCTGTGGATAGGCTGCAGAGGGATAGTGAATACCAGCAAGATCTTTCAGGGCTGGCACCTTCCCTGTGGGAGAAGGAGCCGTAAGTTTGCCTTTTCAGAAAAAAGCTTCTGCCGAGAGCGAGCACCGTGACATGCTGAGTCTCTGGGAAAGCAGAGATCCCCAAAGCTGTTGTGCCTGTGGATAGGCTGCAGAGGGATAGTGAAAAACTGCATTAGTTTTCAGGGCTGGCACCTTCCCTGTGGGAGAAGGAGCCGTAAGTTTGCCTTTTCAGAAAAAAGCTTCTGCCGAGAGCGAGCACCGTGACATGCTGAGTCTCTGGGAAAGCAGAGATCCCCAAAGCTGTTGTGCCTGTGGATAGGCTGCAGAGGGATAGTGAAAAACTGCATTAGTTTTCAGGGCTGGCACCTTCCCTGTGGGAGAAGGAGCCGTAAGTTTGCCTTTTCAGAAAAAAGCTTCTGCCGAGAGCGAGCACCGTGACATGCTGAGTCTCTGGGAAAGCAGAGATCCCCAAAGCTGTTGTGCCTGTGGATAGGCTGCAGAGGGATAGTGAAAAACTGCATTAGTTTTCAGGGGTGGCACCTTCCCTGTGGGAGAAGGAGCCGTAAGTTTGCCTTTTCAGAAAAAAGCTTCTGCCGAGAGCGAGCACCGTGACATGCTGAGTCTCTGGGAAAGCAGAGATCCCCAAAGCTGTTGTGCCTGTGGATAGGCTGCAGAGGGATAGTGAAAAAATGCATTAGTTTTCAGGGCTGGCACCTTCCCTGTGGGAGAAGGAGCCGTAAGTTTGCCTTTTCAGAAAAAAGCTTCTGCCGAGAACGAGCACCGTGACATGCTGAGTCTCTGGGAAAGCAGAGATCCCAAAAGCTGTTGTGCCTGTGGATAGGCTGCAGAGGGATAGTGAATACCAGCAAGATCTTTCAGGGCTGGCACCTTCCTTGTGGGAGAAGGAGCCGTAAGTTTGCCTTTTCAGAAAAAAGCTTCTGCCGAGAGCGAGCACCGTGACATGCTGAGTCTCTGGGAAAGCAGAGATCCCCAAAGCTGTTGTGCCTGTGGATAGGCTGCAGAGGGATAGTGAAAAACTGCATTAGTTTTCAGGGCTGGCACCTTCCCTGTGGGAGAAGGAGCCGTAAGTTTGCCTTTTCAGAAAAAAGCTTCTTCCGAGAGCGAGCACCGTGACATGCTGAGTCTCTGGGAAAGCAGAGATCCCCAAAGCTGTTGTGCCTGTGGATAGGCTGCAGAGGGATAGTGAAAAACTGCATTAGTTTTCAGGGCTGGCACCTTCCCTGTGGGAGAAGGAGCCGTAAGTTTGCCTTTTCAGAAAAAAGCTTCTGCCGAGAGCGAGCACCGTGACATGCTGAGTCTCTGGGAAAGCAGAGATCCCCAAAGCTGTTGTGCCTGTGGATAGGCTGCAGAGGGATAGTGAATACCAGCAAGATCTTTCAGGGCTGGCACCTTCCCTGTGGGAGAAGGAGCCGTAAGTTTGCCTTTTCAGAAAAAAGCTTCTGCCGAGAGCGAGCACCGTGACATGCTGAGTCTCTGGGAAAGCAGAGATCCCCAAAGCTGTTGTGCCTGTGGATAGGCTGCAGAGGGATAGTGAAAAACTGCATTAGTTTTCAGGGCTGGCACCTTCCCTGTGGGAGAAGGAGCCGTAAGTTTGCCTTTTCAGAAAAAAGCTTCTGCCGAGAGCGAGCACCGTGACATGCTGAGTCTCTGGGAAAGCAGAGATCCCCAAAGCTGTTGTGCCTGTGGATAGGCTGCAGAGGGATAGTGAAAAACTGCATTAGTTTTCAGGGCTGGCACCTTCCCTGTGGGAGAAGGAGCCGTAAGTTTGCCTTTTCAGAAAAAAGCTTCTGCCGAGAGCGAGCACCGTGACATGCTGAGTCTCTGGGAAAGCAGAGATCCCCAAAGCTGTTGTGCCTGTGGATAGGCTGCAGAGGGATAGTGAAAAACTGCATTAGTTTTCAGGGCTGGCACCTTCCCTGTGGGAGAAGGAGCCGTAAGTTTGCCTTTTCAGAAAAAAGCTTCTGCCGAGAGCGAGCACCGTGACATGCTGAGTCTCTGGGAAAGCAGAGATCCCCAAAGCTGTTGTGCCTGTGGATAGGCTGCAGAGGGATAGTGAAAAACTGCATTAGTTTTCAGGGGTGGCACCTTCCCTGTGGGAGAAGGAGCCGTAAGTTTGCCTTTTCAGAAAAAAGCTTCTGCCGAGAGCGAGCACCGTGACATGCTGAGTCTCTGGGAAAGCAGAGATCCCCAAAGCTGTTGTGCCTGTGGATAGGCTGCAGAGGGATAGTGAAAAAATGCATTAGTTTTCAGGGCTGGCACCTTCCCTGTGGGAGAAGGAGCCGTAAGTTTGCCTTTTCAGAAAAAAGCTTCTGCCGAGAGCGAGCACCGTGACATGCTGAGTCTCTGGGAAAGCAGAGATCCCCAAAGCTGTTGTGCCTGTGGATAGGCTGCAGAGGGATAGTGAAAAACTGCATTAGTTTTCAGGGCTGGCACCTTCCCTGTGGGAGAAGGAGCCGTAAGTTTGCCTTTTCAGAAAAAAGCTTCTGCCGAGAACGAGCACCGTGACATGCTGAGTCTCTGGGAAAGCAGAGATCCCAAAAGCTGTTGTGCCTGTGGATAGGCTGCAGAGGGATAGTGAATACCAGCAAGATCTTTCAGGGCTGGCACCTTCCTTGTGGGAGAAGGAGCCGTAAGTTTGCCTTTTCAGAAAAAAGCTTCTGCCGAGAGCGAGCACCGTGACATGCTGAGTCTCTGGGAAAGCAGAGATCCCCAAAGCTGTTGTGCCTGTGGATAGGCTGCAGAGGGATAGTGAAAAACTGCATTAGTTTTCAGGGCTGGCACCTTCCCTGTGGGAGAAGGAGCCGTAAGTTTGCCTTTTCAGAAAAAAGCTTCTGCCGAGAACGAGCACCGTGACATGCTGAGTCTCTGGGAAAGCAGAGATCCCAAAAGCTGTTGTGCCTGTGGATAGGCTGCAGAGGGATAGTGAATACCAGCAAGATCTTTCAGGGCTGGCACCTTCCTTGTGGGAGAAGGAGCCGTAAGTTTGCCTTTTCAGAAAAAGGCTCTGGCGAGAGTGAGCACCGTGACATGCTGAGTCTCTGGGAAAGCAGAGATCCCCAAAGCTGTTGTGCCTGTGGATAGGCTGCAGAGGGATAGTGAAAAACTGCATTAGTTCTCAGGGCTGGCACCTTCCCTGTGGGAGAAGGAGCCGTAAGTTTGCCTTTTCAGAAAAAAGCTTCTGCCGAGAGCGAGCACCGTGACATGCTGAGTCTCTGGGAAAGCAGAGATCCCCAAAGCTGTTGTGCCTGTGGATAGGCTGCAGAGGGATAGTGAAAAACTGCATTAGTTTTCAGGGCTGGCACCTTCCCTGTGGGAGAAGGAGCCGTAAGTTTGCCTTTTCAGAAAAAAGCTTCTGCCGAGAACGAGCACCGTGACATGCTGAGTCTCTGGGAAAGCAGAGATCCCAAAAGCTGTTGTGCCTGTGGATAGGCTGCAGAGGGATAGTGAATACCAGCAAGATCTTTCAGGGCTGGCACCTTCCTTGTGGGAGAAGGAGCCGTAAGTTTGCCTTTTCAGAAAAAAGCTTCTGCCGAGAGCGAGCACCGTGACATGCTGAGTCTCTGGGAAAGCAGAGATCCCCAAAGCTGTTGTGCCTGTGGATAGGCTGCAGAGGGATAGTGAAAAACTGCATTAGTTTTCAGGGCTGGCACCTTCCCTGTGGGAGAAGGAGCCGTAAGTTTGCCTTTTCAGAAAAAAGCTTCTGCCGAGAGCGAGCACCGTGACATGCTGAGTCTCTGGGAAAGCAGAGATCCCCAAAGCTGTTGTGCCTGTGGATAGGCTGCAGAGGGATAGTGAATACCAGCAAGATCTTTCAGGGCTGGCACCTTCCTTGTGGGAGAAGGAGCCGTAAGTTTGCCTTTTCAGAAAAAGGCTCTGGCGAGAGTGAGCACCGTGACATGCTGAGTCTCTGGGAAAGCAGAGATCCCAAAAGCTGTTGTGCCTGTGGATAGGCTGCAGAGGGATAGTGAAAAACTGCATTAGTTTTCAGGGCTGGCACCTTCCCTGTGGGAGAAGGAGCCGTAAGTTTGCCTTTTCAGAAAAAAGCTTCTGCCGAGAGTGAGCACCGTGACATGCTGAGTCTCTGGGAAAGCAGAGATCCCCAAAGCTGTTGTGCCTGTGGATAGGCTGCAGGAGGATAGTGAATACCGGCAAGATCTTTCAGGGCTAGCACCTTCCTTGTGGGAGAAGGAGCCACACTTTTGCCTTCTCAGAAAAAGCTTCTGCCGAGAGCGAGCACCGTGACATGCTGAGTCTCTGGGAAAGCAGAGATCCCCAAAGCTGTTGTGCCTGTGGATAGGCTGCAGAGGGATAGTGAAAAACTGCATTAGTTTTCAGGGCTGGCACCTTCCCTGTGGGAGAAGGAGCCGTAAGTTTGCCTTTTCAGAAAAAAGCTTCTGCCGAGAGCGAGCACCGTGACATGCTGAGTCTCTGGGAAAGCAGAGATCCCCAAAGCTGTTGTGCCTGTGGATAGGCTGCAGAGGGATAGTGAAAAACTGCATTAGTTTTCAGGGCTGGCACCTTCCCTGTGGGAGAAGGAGCCGTAAGTTTGCCTTTTCAGAAAAAAGCTTCTGCCGAGAGCGAGCACCGTGACATGCTGAGTCTCTGGGAAAGCAGAGATCCCAAAAGCTGTTGTGCCTGTGGATAGGCTGCAGAGGGATAGTGAATACCAGCAAGATCTTTCAGGGCTGGCACCTTCCCTGTGGGAGAAGGAGCCGTAAGTTTGCCTTTTCAGAAAAAAGCTTCTGCCGAGAGCGAGCACCGTGACATGCTGAGTCTCTGGGAAAGCAGAGATCCCCAAAGCTGTTGTGCCTGTGGATAGGCTGCAGAGGGATAGTGAAAAACTGCATTAGTTTTCAGGGCTGGCACCTTCCCTGTGGGAGAAGGAGCCGTAAGTTTGCCTTTTCAGAAAAAAGCTTCTGCCGAGAGCGAGCACCGTGACATGCTGAGTCTCTGGGAAAGCAGAGATCCCCAAAGCTGTTGTGCCTGTGGATAGGCTGCAGAGGGATAGTGAAAAACTGCATTAGTTTTCAGGGCTGGCACCTTCCCTGTGGGAGAAGGAGCCGTAAGTTTGCCTTTTCAGAAAAAAGCTTCTGCCGAGAGCGAGCACCGTGACATGCTGAGTCTCTGGGAAAGCAGAGATCCCCAAAGCTGTTGTGCCTGTGGATAGGCTGCAGAGGGATAGTGAAAAACTGCATAAGTTTTCAGGGCTGGCACCTTCCCTGTGGGAGAAGGAGCCGTAAGTTTGCCTTTTCAGAAAAAAGCTTCTGCCGAGAGCGAGCACCGTGACATGCTGAGTCTCTGGGAAAGCAGAGATCCCCAAAGCTGTTGTGCCTGTGGATAGGCTGCAGAGGGATAGTGAAAAACTGCATTAGTTTTCAGGGCTGGCACCTTCCCTGTGGGAGAAGGAGCCGTAAGTTTGCCTTTTCAGAAAAAAGCTTCTGCCGAGAGCGAGCACCGTGACATGCTGAGTCTCTGGGAAAGCAGAGATCCCCAAAGCTGTTGTGCCTGTGGATAGGCTGCAGAGGGATAGTGAAAAACTGCATTAGTTTTCAGGGCTGGCACCTTCCCTGTGGGAGAAGGAGCCGTAAGTTTGCCTTTTCAGAAAAAAGCTTCTGCCGAGAGCGAGCACCGTGACATGCTGAGTCTCTGGGAAAGCAGAGATCCCCAAAGCTGTTGTGCCTGTGGATAGGCTGCAGAGGGATAGTGAAAAACTGCATTAGTTTTCAGGGCTGGCACCTTCCCTGTGGGAGAAGGAGCCGTAAGTTTGCCTTTTCAGAAAAAAGCTTCTGCCGAGAGCGAGCACCGTGACATGCTGAGTCTCTGGGAAAGCAGAGATCCCCAAAGCTGTTGTGCCTGTGGATAGGCTGCAGAGGGATAGTGAAAAACTGCATTAGTTTTCAGGGCTGGCACCTTCCCTGTGGGAGAAGGAGCCGTAAGTTTGCCTTTTCAGAAAAAAGCTTCTGCCGAGAGCGAGCACCGTGACATGCTGAGTCTCTGGGAAAGCAGAGATCCCCAAAGCTGTTGTGCCTGTGGATAGGCTGCAGAGGGATAGTGAAAAACTGCATTAGTTTTCAGGGCTGGCACCTTCCCTGTGGGAGAAGGAGCCGTAAGTTTGCCTTTTCAGAAAAAAGCTTCTGCCGAGAGTGAGCACCGTGACATGCTGAGTCTCTGGGAAAGCAGAGATCCCCAAAGCTGTTGTGCCTGTGGATAGGCTGCAGGAGGATAGTGAATACCAGCAAGATCTTTCAGGGCTAGCACCTTCCTTGTGGGAGAAGGAGCCACACTTTTGCCTTCTCAGAAAAAGCTTCTGCCGAGAGCGAGCACCGTGACATGCTGAGTCTCTGGGAAAGCAGAGATCCCCAAAGCTGTTGTGCCTGTGGATAGGCTGCAGAGGGATAGTGAAAAACTGCATTAGTTTTCAGGGCTGGCACCTTCCCTGTGGGAGAAGGAGCCGTAAGTTTGCCTTTTCAGAAAAAAGCTTCTGCCGAGAGCGAGCACCGTGACATGCTGAGTCTCTGGGAAAGCAGAGATCCCCAAAGCTGTTGTGCCTGTGGATAGGCTGCAGAGGGATAGTGAAAAACTGCATTAGTTTTCAGGGGTGGCACCTTCCCTGTGGGAGAAGGAGCCGTAAGTTTGCCTTTTCAGAAAAAAGCTTCTGCCGAGAGCGAGCACCGTGACATGCTGAGTCTCTGGGAAAGCAGAGATCCCCAAAGCTGTTGTGCCTGTGGATAGGCTGCAGAGGGATAGTGAATACCAGCAAGATCTTTCAGGGCTGGCACCTTCCTTGTGGGAGAAGGAGCCGTAAGTTTGCCTTTTCAGAAAAAAGCTTCTGCCGAGAGCGAGCACCGTGACATGCTGAGTCTCTGGGAAAGCAGAGATCCCCAAAGCTGTTGTGCCTGTGGATAGGCTGCAGAGGGATAGTGAAAAACTGCATTAGTTTTCAGGGCTGGCACCTTCCCTGTGGGAGAAGGAGCCGTAAGTTTGCCTTTTCAGAAAAAAGCTTCTGCCGAGAGTGAGCACCGTGACATGCTGAGTCTCTGGAAAGCAGAGATCCCCAAAGCTGTTGTGCCTGTGGATAGGCTGCAGGAGGATAGTGAATACCAGCAAGATCTTTCAGGGCTAGCACCTTCCTTGTGGGAGAAGGAGCCACACTTTTGCCTTCTCAGAAAAAGCTTCTGCCGAGAGCGAGCACCGTGACATGCTGAGTCTCTGGGAAAGCAGAGATCCCCAAAGCTGTTGTGCCTGTGGATAGGCTGCAGAGGGATAGTGAAAAACTGCATTAGTTTTCAGGGCTGGCACCTTCCCTGTGGGAGAAGGAGCCGTAAGTTTT